>NC_082686.1:54950261-55252688 GCF_949987515.2 Delphinus delphis
AGTATCTAGGAAAATAAGTGTGTGAATTTAACAGATCAAATTTTCTACTAGCTAGTATTAGGAGATTGTTTCTTGCTAGAAATAAATATTGATTGAATTGATTTAGCAAATGCCTAATACATAATGCTTAGTCTGCCTCTCAGACCAATTTAAGATCATCTACATTTTATTCATGTCTGTCTACCCTTCAGCTTTAGAGCTCAAATTCACTTTATTCTGCAGTGCTTTGACAATTAAAAGACTCTAGCTGGATTATTAATTTCAGTCCTGTTTGATCTCTGAGGATTCAGCCAGTAGCTACTCTCCCATCCTCAAGTTACATGACAGTTACACTTTATTTCTTCAGAACTTTTGCAAATGTAGTAAGTGTTAAATGCCAGTGTTACTTTAAATTCTCTTCTGAGCCTTAGTGTAGGTGCACGATAGATATAATCAGTGTTAACCATGTCCCATGTGCCGTTCCTCCTCCCATCAACTGGAAGGCACTATGGAGGAACCAGGCAGAGGAGAGCCTAAACTGGTGCATACTTGAATGGCTAACAGATCTCAGAGCCTAACAGCTGAATCTCTTCAAGCAGAGTCCCTATGGGCTTCCCTAATCTAGGTTCCTAATGGCTCGTCCTACTTCCTTCCAGGTACCCTGTCCTGGAGAGGTGGTGACAAATACATCCCAAGGGAAAGGTACATAACCTAAAGCTGTTAATCTAGTCTTCAGTCGTGGTGTAAATGTTGAGGTAACTTCATCTGTGACGTCGACCTCAGAGCAAACCTCATCTCTCATCTACTGATATTCTTAAAAACCTTAATTCTATTTTTACTTCAGCTTGAACAGTCTCTGCATAATAAATATCTATATGGTATTTCATCTTAAAACTTCAAAAATGTTCAAAGAATATCTAGTTCTTCTATTTTGAGATTCTGTGAAAGTCTGTTCTCCCCATGTGTGGGCTTTAGGACCTTAGCTAATTCCTTAAACTAATATTAGAGTGGCTGTGATGTACTGGGAACTATGTGGCCCTGGGGATTCAGAGGTGAAAGCTGGGATTGGCTGCATCTTTAAAGGCAGTCCCAGTTTGATCTTATTTCATAATGGATCTTATTAAATAGTGATAAAAGGTGGCACGAGTGACTTTGGGGATCCTGGGAGGGGAGCAATGACCAATTCAGCTTCCAGGGGGTAGTAAAAGGCTCACTACTGATGAGTACTGAGTAGAAGGAGGAGGAAAAGAAAGAGAGGAAGGAGTGTACCTGCCTTCTCCTCCAAGTGTCTCCACTGGCAGGAGGCTAAAGTAGATATGGGCAGTAATGCACGAAGGCTGGAAAGCTAGGCAGGGCCATAGGATCAAGGGCCTTTTTTTTTTTTTCCTGGAGCATAATTGCTTTACAATGTTGTGTTAGTTTCTGCTGTACAACAGAGTGAATCAGTTATATGTTTGTATTCCTTTTGATCCAGACAAAAGAGTCCTGTTGAAGAGTCCAACGTTCTCGTGAAGTAACAAGCAAATACTGACCACCTACTATGCACTAGTGTGTAGTAGGCACAATGCTAGTTGTTGGGATACAGGGGTGAGTAAAGCATGGTCCCTAGTATCTACCACACATGTGAGTGTGTGTGTGTGAAAGAGACGGAGAAGGAAACACCCAATAATTATAATAACGATATGTGATGTGATGTGATAGAATAAAGCAGAGGCACTGCTAAGCTCTCCCTGATGGAGTCCAGGGAAGTCTTTACAAAGAAGCTATCCTCTGAAGCTGAGTTTGTTAATCTTGGGTATTCTAGCAACCAGAAGTGCAATGAGAATAGTAGGTGCGGATAAGCTATGACTCTGTGTACGGTTATGGCTCTTTTTCATGGAACCATCAGCATCCACTGCAATCAGCAGCAGAATTATGTTTATGACTGTGTAGCAAATTAAAGAGGCGTGCTCTGGACCTGGAGGTCAGAGAGCAGTCTGACCCAAGGGAGCTGCCTGAATCATACTGATGTTCAAGGCTGGCGTGCAGAGCATGGAAACCGGAGTGCACTAGCTACTCCATTATATTATCTGTAACTAGGCATTCTGATTTATGGACCTTAAACATCTGTACTGACCCTGACCTGGGTGGGGTCAGGAGTCCTGTGTAACATCATTAGTTTCCTTGATCTATTAGAGGTGAGTAACAAATATGCCTTCGACTTTACTTTCTGACTCAGATTGCATTCATCATCACAACCTCTCACACCTGAATTCAACCTGTATTCTTATGGACTGCTTAGCGTTTGGCTGGAAGGCATAAATTTCTAAGTAAGGTAAGAAATTTTTTCTAAGCTGCTTATATCTAAAACTGAAAATAGGGCATGAATGAATAAAAAAGTGTATGGTTTTACTTAATGCCTTATTTTTCTGTTAGAAAAAAAACTGTGACTGGTTATGTAAATTGATTTAGTGCAAATATCTACAGTCCATACATGCAAAATACATGCTTACTAAAAGGTTGTCTTGAGGGATCATGCTGAAATATTTCAAATAAGTTACCAAAAATGATAAAATGCAAAGGATGGAAGTCATAGTGTTCTGATAAAATTGTGAAGGAGGGGGCTTCCCTGGTGGCGCAGTGGTTGAGAATCTGCCTGCTAATGCAGGGGACACGGGTTCAAGCCCTGGTCTGGGAAGATCCCACATGCTGCAGAGCAACTAGGCCCGTGAGCCACAACTACTGAGCCTGTGCATCCGGAGCCTGTGCTCCACAACGAGAGAGGCCGCGATAGTGAGAGGCTCGCGCACGGCGATGAAGAGTGGCCCCTGCTTGCCACAACTAGAGAAAGCCCTCGCACAGAAATGAAGACCCAACACAGCCAAAAATAAATAAGTAAATAAATAAAAAGCCAAGCATTTGAAGCCCTTTAAAAAAAAAAAAAAAAAACAGTATAAATTGTGAAGGAGGGATGAGAAATGTTTGTTTTGAAAAGTATTCTGGGAAATTTATGTCTGAGGGTGTATTCTTACTTCTAATTGTTCATCTAGTTACACTACAGAGGCTTGTTAGCTGACCCAGGAATACATTTTTCCCCATATGGGGGGGGAAAAAAGGACTGGTTTTCCAGCAGAATCAAGTGACCTTTGAATTCTACTATAAGAAGCTGAAGTCGGGTAGAAATTTACACTGTCTCAAGCGACAGTCATTAAGTAAATCTCATTTTTAATGCCTAAGAAAGGATTCAAAAAATTAAGATTTAATTCTCATTAGGTTTATGTTATTTGGGAGTTGGGACAATAGAAAAAATACTAAAAGGTAATTTAAGTTTTCTGTGTTATTTGTAACCTGACAAAGAAATCTAGAGTTTCCACATTTCCCCAAAACTTAGAGGAAATCATTTCTGTTAAAACAGTAAGCTGGTGTCATCTCCCACATTTATAAGCATATAAGCATGTTTTAATTAAAAGATGTAATAAGTTGTAGTGGTCAGGATCATAGTCTCGGGGTCAAATAATCCTTGGTGTGAATACCAGCTCCACCATTAAGCAATTGTGTATTTTTCTCTGAGCCTTAGTTTCCTAATTGGTAAAATGAGGTAGCCAGGACCTGTGAGGTTTGCTGTGAAGAAATGAAATGTATTAAAGCATTTAGCAACATGCCTGGTATGTAGAACATGTTCAATAAATATTGATTATTATTATTTCAGAATATAGATATAAATGACAAGTAATTTCCTAATCATAGCGTTAGTGGGATATTATGATATACTATCATAATACTGAGTCTCCTAAAAGTTTGGTGGTTCTTAAATAAGAGTCCTTGGGGGAAGGCTCTGCTCAGTTTCAGTGTGCGGCCCCCCAGCATGCTCTAGCAGTGGTCTGTGCTGGGGAAGCTACCGATTCCTGGATTTAGTTTTCCTCCAGACACTTAGACAAGACCAAAGCTGTATGAATATTTTGATCAATAACTGGGGATCCTGGGTGGCCCCTCCCAGCTGTGGTCAGTAACCAGGTATACATTGTATAGTAAGGAAATTATAGATATCTTACCTCCTGAAACTGGCCGATCAACTAGAAATTCCCAGACACTTGCCTAGGAGGGGAAACTGTTCTAAATTGTTACATTACAGCATCCTCTTTGAGGCTTTGAATGAACCTCTGTGACTGACTTCCAACTCCAGACATGCAAAGATTTCCCCAGCAGCAGCTCAGGGGCTACCAAAGTGCCCAGTTACTTCTTGACTTATTTTAAGCCCTGGGAAAACCAAATTGCCTACTCAGTAAAACTCCAGTCTTTCTCAGACTTCTCCCAGGTGAGACTGGCCCTTGGGTATACACTCCCTAGGGCTCTAACCTGATTTGCCTAGAAAAGAAAACTAGGGTCCAAGTGCATTCCACTTACTTGGAGCTATAAACATATGTCATCCTAAAAATCCTGCTATTCTTGTTTTCTTTAACTTTAGGTCCTCCTAACACCATACTCTCTTTCTCACATGTGTACACCTTTCATTGGTAATCAGTTGTTGTGTTAATGCATTCAAAATCCCTCAAATTTAGCCCAAAGCGAAGTTCCCAGTAAACATTTTATGGTCTCTTTTATGATTTTAAAAAGTATATGTATTTCTTTCTTTTGTGATAGACTTTACCCTTGGAGGCTTGCTTTTCTCTGGATTTCATTTCTAGCGGGTCTCTGTGATAATGCCCTTTATTGCACCCCTTTCTGTTGAGGAATAAGATGTGGCTAGCAAGGGCAGCTTTTTATCATCTCTTCAATTTCAGAATTTTTCTCTGTAAAGACTGCTAAATGTCCCTTCAGAGGTTTACTTTTAAATTCTGGGTAATGGGGTGGGTTGGGGGTTGCTCTTCCTTTGCTCTTGATCTTGGAACTTTGTAGTTTATAAATAGTACATCACTCCTTATCAGCCGTTTAGAGTTCAGACCACTAATCCCCAACCTACCAGATATTAAGATACAAACCAGAGGTATGTAAAAGTACATTTCCAGCTTTATTAATGTAATACTTTCTGTTTCACATGTGTCTTTGCCATAGCCACCCAGATTCTGTCCTACGTACCATCTTTGAATAATGGGGTCCTTTTTATCTAATTTAATGTAGATTAGAGGCAATGTGGAGACCACTTTCTAAAGAGAAAAGCCTTCTCTTTCTGACGCATCTTCTATCTGCCTTAGCTGAAATCACTGGAATGTCCTGTCAATTATACAAGTTCAGTGTTACTAAGACTGACTTCGGTAATATTTGTATCTATTGGATGATAAAGTTTGACATCATTTCAAATTAGGGAAGTAAGTATTTCTTCTCTTGGAAAATATCCCTGTCTTATACAAGTACTTCATTAAACATTCCATTCCCAGTAATATGTTTAAAATTTTATTCATTATTTTGGGACTACCTTAGCCATATTTTTTCTTTTAAACCTATTGTGGTTTAACTGGGCCTTCCTCATCATGATGTCCCAATTCACCCAATCCCTACCTCGGTCTGCACTGAGTATTTTATTTTAATTAATTAATTAATTATTTTCGTTGTGTTGGGTCTTTGTTGCTGAGCATGGCTTTCTCTAGTTGCGGTGAGCGGGGCTACTCTTCGTTGCGGAGTATGGGCTTCTCATTGCGGTGGCTTGGCTTGTTGTGGCACATGGGCTCTAGGCGTGCTGGCTTCGGTAGTTGTGGCACGTGGGCTCCGTAGTTGTGGCTCATGGGCTCTAGAGCATAGGCTCAGTAGTTGTGGCCCACGGGCTTAGTTGCTCCACGACATGTAGGATCTTCCCGGACCAGGGTTCGAGCCTGTGTCCCCTGCATTGGTAGGCGGATTCTTAACCACTGCACCACCAGGGAAGTCCCCGCATTGAGTATTTTTTATTTTTATTTTTTATTAATTAATTAATTTATTTTTGGCTGTGTTGGGTCTTTTCTGTGCGAGGGCTTTCTCTAGGTGTGGCAAGCGGGGGCCACTCTTCATCGTGGTGCGCGGGCCTCTCACTATCGCGGCCTCTCTTTTTGCGGAGGACAGGCTCCAGACGCGCAGGCTCAGTAGTTGTGGCTCACGGGCCTCGTTGCTCCGCGGCATGTGGGATCCTCCCAGACCGGGGCACGAACCCACGTCCCCTGCATCGGCAGGCGGACTCTCAACCACTGCACCACCAGGGAAGCCGCCCTGTAAGCAATTTTTACAATAACTTTTGATATAGTTGCCCAAATCCCCTCAAGCTATGTTTCTAAGAAACACAGGCATCAAGCTAAAATATTTAGCAAAGATGTCTCATTTGTTTAAAGCATTATAAATACAAATCAACACAAAACCAAGATGACCCTTTTTATTAGCAAAGTATTTAAAATACCTAATGCTGGTGGTCTTGGGGTATGACAAACACAAACATAGCTAGGGTATATTACAAAAGCCTGTTTGAAAGCAATATCTTAATAAATATAGAGCATGCAGAATCCTAGAGTCAATTTCAAATTCGTAAAATGCTAACACATTGTAAAAACCACCCTATACCTAGTCAGTTACTGGGAAGATCATCTCCTGGTGGGTATATTGGAATAGAGTCCTAAGAGCTAAGATGCTACTGGTTATTAACTTTTTTCCTCTGAGATACATTTATTTGCCTGTGGGACCTGTAGAGAATAAAAATATGTGTATTTTTTATTCCCAGTACTTTTATCCTTTTTGATTATAAGGCAAAAAGCCTTTGACATCTTCTGAACTCCATTTGGTAATTGTGGGTAAGGGGGTCTCATTTCTGAGTTCCAAGACTTTTATAATAGTTAAAACTTTTTGTTTATGTACTATATGCTAAGCATTATTCTAAGTACTTTTTTTTTTTTTTAACATCTTCATTGGGGTACAATTGCTCCACAATGGTGTGTCAGTTTCTGCTCCACAACAAAGTGAATCAGTCGTACATAAACATATGTTCCCATATGTCTTCCCCCCTGCGTCTCCCTCCCTCCCACCCTCCCCATCCCACCCCTCCAGGCTGTCACAAAGCACCGAGCCAATATCCCTGTGCCACGCGGCTGCTTCCCACCAGCCATCTACCTTACTGCGTTTGTTAGTGCGTACATGCCCATGACTCTCCCCCGCCCTGTCACAGCTCACCCCTCCCCCTCCCCATAACCTCAAGTCCGTTCTCTAGGAGGTCTGCGTCTTTATTCCTGCTTTACCCCTAGGTTCTTCATGACATTTTTTTTCTTAAATTCCATATATATGTGTTAGCATACGGTATTTGTCTTTTTCTTTCTGACTTACTTCACTCTGTATGACAGACTCTAGGTCTATCCACCTCATTACAAATAGCTCAATTTCGTTTCTTTTTATGGCTGAGTAATATTCCATTGTATATATGTGCCACATCTTCTTTATCCATTCATCCGATGATGGGCACTTAGGTTGTTTCCATCCCCTAAGTACTTTTATACACATTCATGTTTAATCTTCCAAACCACCTAAGAGGTTTTCCCCATTTCTATCCAATGCCACAGAGCCAAGTATAAGATCCAGGATCTGTGTCACAAGTCTTATTCCTTATTGGTCTTTCTCAGTAAGATCAATTACGTTATGCTTATATCCCTTCTGCTCAGCTATTATCAGACACAGATACCTAGTCATAATGTGACAAACTGTGGTCTATCCTATAATCAGTTGCTATAATTATGTCTAGAGGGTTAAGTGCTAGGTTCCGTTTTCATCTATACAGTATGTATTTAATATTTACCCATGAGCAAGGGTATATTCAAAAAATTTATTAACCCTTAAGGCAGGGGCACTAGGTAGTCAGTGGGGACACCACCCAGTCAGAATACACACAGCATTAAACAACCAGTAGGGTCATATAAATGTAAAGTGAATAGGTATCAATCTACTCCATAACCAATTCATCCAGGGATGTCTGTGTACCTCAAGAAAATGAGCAGCTAAGTTTACACTGACAATGTACATTATGTTTAAAGATACCATGTGGGATCAACCTTTGGAATTTGATAAGGACTCCATAATTACAACTACAAGGCAAGCTCTTTCTACATCTTGTGTTGTTTCATCTGGGCCTAGGAATTGGAGATCCTCATTCTACTTGGGCCTTCCGTTCACCTTTAGACATTCTTTGTTTTATTACTTTTAGTTTAAAGAACCATCTTTAAGAGGAATATACCAGGAATATAAGAATTCTACTATCTCTTAATTGTTAAACACATGCTAAACAGTAGAGCCCATCCTTCCTCCAGTATAAGCTCCAAATGTGGCTGTACAAAGTTTTGTTCTTTCTCATACTTAACTCTTCTCATTAGCTTCACCTCAAACTGGAATTTATCTTTTCTGATATTTTATTTTATTTTGAATTTTATTTTATTTATTTTTTTATACAGCAGGTTCTTGTTAGTTATCCATTTTATACACATGAGTGTATACATGTCAATCCCAATCGCCCAATTCAGCACACCACCATCCCCACCCTGCCCAGCGGTTTTCCCCCCTTGGTGTCCATACGTTTGTTCTCTACATCTGTGTCTCAATTTCTGCCCTGTAAACCAGTTCATCTGTACCACTTTTCTAGGTTCCACATATATGCGTTAATATATGATATTTGTTTTTCTCTTTCTGACTTGCTTCACTCTGTATGACAGTCTCCAGATCGATCCACATCTCTACAAATGATCCAATTTTGTTCCTTTTTATGGCTGAATAATATTCCATTGTATGTATATACCACATCTTCTTTATCCATTCATCTGTCGATGGGCATTTAGGTTGCTTCCATGTCCTGGATATTGTAAATAATGCTGCAGTGAACATTGGGGTGCATGTGTCTTTTTGAATTATGGTTTTCTCTGGGTATATGCCAGTAGTGAGATTGTTGGGTCATATGGTAATTCTATTTTTAGTTTTTTAAGAAACCTCCATACTGTTCTCCATAGTGGCTGTATCAATTTACATTCCCACCAACAGTGCAAGAGGGTTCCCTTTTCTCCACACCCTCTCCAGCATTTGTTGTTTGTAGATTTTCTGATGATGCCCATTCTAACTGGTGTGAGGTGATACCTCATTGTAGTTTTGATTTGAATTGCTCTAATAATTAGGGATATTGAGCAGCTTTTCATCAGCTTCTTGGCAATCTGTATATCTTCTTTGGAGAAATGTCTACTTAGGTCTTCTGCCCATTTTTGGATTGGGTTGTTTGTTTTCTTAATATTGAGCTTCATGACCTGCTTATATATTTTGGAGATTAATCCTTTGTCCGTTGATTCGTTTGCAAATATTTTCTCCCATTCTGAGGGTTGTCTTTTCATCTTGTTTGTAGTTTCCTTTGCTGTGCAAAAACTTTTAAGTTTCATTAGGTCCCATTTGTTTATTTTTGTTTTTATTTCCATTACTCTAGGAGGTGGATCAAAAAAGATCTTGCTGTGATTTATGTCAAAGAGTGTTCTTCCTATGTTTTCCTCTAAGAGTTTTATAGTGTCCGGTCTTACATTCAGGTCTCGAATCCATTTTGAGTTTATTTTTGTGTATGGTGTTAGGGAGTGTTCTAATTTCATTCTTTTACATGTAGCTGTCCAATTCTCCCACCACCACTTATTGAAGAGGCTGTCTTTTCTCCATTGTATATCCTTGCCTACTTTGTCATAGATTAGTTGAGCATAGGTGCGTGGGTTTATCTCTGGGCTTTCTATTTTGTTCCATTGATCAATATTTCTGTTTTTGTGCCAGTACCATATTGTCTTGATTACTGTAGCTTTGTAGTGTAGTCTAAAGTCATGGAGTCTGGTTCCTCCAGCTCCGTTTTTTCCCCTCAAAATTGCATTGGCTATTTGGAATCTTTCCTGTCTCCATACAGAATTTAAGATTTTTTTGTTCCAGTTCTGTAAAAAATGCCCTTGGTAATTTGATAGGGATTGCACTAAATCTGTAGATTGCTTTGGGTAGTAGAGTCATTTTCACAGTACTGATTCTTCCAATCTAAGAACATGGTATATCTCTCCATCTGTTTTTATCATCTTTCGTTTCTTTCATCACTGTCTTATAGTTTTCTGCATACAGGTCTTTTGTTTCCTTAGGTAGGTTTATTCCTTGGTATTTGATTCTTTTTGTTGCAGTAGTAAATGGGAGTATTTCCTTAATTTCTCTTTCAGATTTTTCATCATTAGTGTATGGGAATGCAAGAGATTTCTGTGCATTAATTTTGTATCCTACAACTTTACCAAATTCATTGATTAGCTCTAGTAGTTTTCTGGTGGCATCTTTAGGATTCTCTATGCATAGTATCATGTCATCTGCAAATAGTGACAGTTTTACTTCTTCTTTTCCAATTTGTATTCCTTTTATTTCTTTCTCTTCTCTGATTGCCGTGGCTAGGACTTCCAAAAGTATGTTGAATAATAGTGGTGAGAGTGGACATCCTTGTTTTGTTCCTGATCTTAGAGGAAATGCTTTCAGTTTTTAAACATTGAGTATGATGTTAGCTGTGGGTGTGTCATATATGGCCTTTATTATGTTGAGGTACATTCCCCCATGCCCACTTTGTGGAGAGTTTTTATCATAAATGGGTGTTGAGTTTTGTCAAGAGCTTTTTCTGCATCTATTGAGATGACAGTATGGTTTTTATTCCTCAGTTGGTTAATATGGTGTATCGCATTGATTGATTTGCCTATACTGAAGAACCTTGCATCCCTGGGATAATTCCCACTTGATCATGTGTATGATCCTTTTAATGTGTTGTTGGATTCTGTTTGCTAGTATTTTGTTAAGGGTTTTTGCATCTATATTCATCAGTGGTATTGGTCTGTAAGTTTCTTTTTTTGTGGTATCTTTGTCTGGTTTTGGTATCAGGGTGATAGTGGCCTCATAGAATGAGTTTGGGAGTGTTCCTTCCTTCCTCTGCAAATTTTTGGAAGAGTTTGAGAAGGATGGGTGTTAGCTCTTCTCTAAATGTTTGATAGAATTCACCTGTGAAGCCATCTGTCCTGGACTTTTTTTTTTTTGGAAGATTTTTAATCACAGTTTCAATTTCATTACTTGTGATTCATCTGTTCATATTTTCTACTTCTTCCTGGTTCAGTCTTGGAAGCTTATACCTTTCTAAGAGTTTGTCCATTTCTTCCAGCTTGTCCATTTTATTGGCATTGAGTTGCTTGTAGTAGTCTCTTAAGATACTTTGTATTTCTGCGGTGTCTGTTGTAACTTCTCCTTTTTCATTTCTAATTTTAATGATTTGAGTCCTCTCCCTCATTTTCTTGATCAGTCTGGCTAATGGTTTATCAATTTTGTTTATCTTCTCAAAGAACCAGCTTTTAGTTTTATTGATCTTTGCTATTGCTTTCATTTATTTCTGCTCTGATCTTTATGATTTCTTTCCTTCTTCTAACTTTGGGTTTTGTTTATTCTTCTTTCTCTAGTTCTTTCATGTGTAAGGTTAGATTGTTTATTTGATCTTTGTTCTTTCTTGAGGTAGGATTGTATTGCTATAAACTTCCCTCTTAGAACTGCTTTTGTTGCATCCCAAAGGTTTTGGATTGTCATGTTTTCATTGTCATTTGTTTCTAGGTATTTTTTGATTTTCTCTTTGATTTGTTCAGTGATCTCTTGTTTATTTAGTAACGTATTGTTTAGCCTCCATGTGTTTGTGTTTTTTACGTTTTTTTCCCTGTAATTTATTTCTAATCTCATAGCATTGTGGTCAGAAAAGATGCTTGATATGATTTCAATTTTCTTAAATTTACTGAGGCTTGATTTGTGACCCAAGATGTAATCAGTCCTGGAGACTGTTCTGTGTGCACTTGAGAAGAAAGTGTAATCTGCTGTTTTTGGATGGAATGTCCTATAAATATAAATTAAATCTATCCGGTCTGTTGTGTCATTTAAAGCTTGTGTTTCCTTATTAATTTTCTGTATGGATGATCTGTCCATTGATGTAAGTGAGGTGTTAAAGTCCCCCACTATTATTGTTTTACTTTCGATTTCCTCTTTTATAGCTGTTAGCAGTTGTCTTATGTATTGAGGTGCTCCTATGTTGGGTGCATATATATTTATAATTGTTTTATCTCCTTCTTGGATTGATCCCTTGATCATTATGTAGTGTCCTTCCTTGTCTCTTGTAACATTCTTTATTATAAAGTCTATTTTATCTAATATGAGTATTGCTACTCCAGCTTTCTTTTGATTTCCATTTGCATGGAATATCTTTTTCCATCCCCTCACTTTTAGTCTCTATGTGTCCCTAGGTCTGAAGTGGGTCTCTTGTAGACAGCATATATATGGGTCTTGTTTTTGTATCCATTCAGTGAGCTTGTGTCTTTTGGTTTGAATATTTAATCCATTCACGTTTAAGGTAATTATCGATATGTATGTTCCTATTACCATTTTCTTAATTGTTTTGGGTTTCTTTTTGTAGGTCCTTTTCTTCTCTTGTGTTTCCCACTTAGAGAAGCTCCTTTAGCATTTGTTGTAGAGCTGGTTTGGTGGTTCTGAATTCTCTTAACTTTTGCTTGTCTGTAAAGCTTTTGATTTCTCCATCGAATCTGAATGAGATCCTTGCTGGGTAGAGTAATCTTGGCTGTAGGTTCTTCCCTTTCATCACTTTAAATATATCATGCCACTCCCTTCTGGCTTGTAGAGTTTCTGCTGAGAAACCAGTTGTTAACCTTATGGGAGTTCCCTTGTATGTTATTTGTCATTTTTCCCTTGCTGCTTTCAATAATTTTTCTTTCTCTTTCATTTTTACCAATTTGATTACTATGTGTCTTGGCATGTTTCTCCTTGGGTTTATCCTGTATGGGACTCTCTGCACTTCCTGGACTTGGGTGGCTCTTTCCTTTCCCATGTTAAGGAAGTTTTTGACTCTAATCTCTTCAAATATTTTCTTGTGTCCTATCTCTCTCTCTTCTCCTTCTGGGACCCTTATAATGTGAATGTTGTTTCATTTAATGTTTTCCCAGAGGTCTCTTAGACTCTGTTCATTTCTTTTCGTTCTTTTGTCTTTATTCTGTTCCACAGCAGTGAATTCCACCAATCTTTCTTCCAGGTCACTTATCTGTTCTTCTGCCTCAGTTATTCTGCTATTGATTCCTTCTAGTGTATTTTTCATTTTGGTTATTATATTGTTCATCTCTGTTTGTTTGTTCTTTAATTCTTCTAGGTCTTTGTTAAACATTTCTTGCATCTTCTCAATCTTTGCCTCCATTCTTTTTCTGAGGCCCTGGATCATCTTCACTATCATTATTCTGAATTCTTTTTCTGGAAGGTTGCCTATCTCCATTTCATTTACCTGTTTTGCTGGGGTTTCATCTGGTACATAGCCCTCTCCCTTTTCATCTTGTCTGTCTTTCTGTGAATGCGGTTTTTGTTCCACAGGCGGCAGGATTGTTGTTCTTCTTGCTTCTACTGTCTTCCCTCTGGGGGATTAAGCTATCTAAGAGGGTTGTGCAAGTTTCCTGATGGGAGGGACTCATGGTGGGTAGAGCTGGCTGTTGCTCCAGTTGGCAGAGCTCAGTAAAACTTTAATCCGCTTGTCTGCTGATGGGTGGTACTGCGTTCCCTCCTTGTTGGTGGTTTGGCCTAAGGCGACCCAACACTGGAGCCTACCTGGGCTCTTTGGTGGGGCTAATGGCAGACTCTGGGAGGGCTCATGCCAAGGAGTACTTCCCAGAACTTCTGCTGCCAGTGTCCTTGTCCTCACGGTGGGACACACCCACCCCCTGCCTCTGCAGGAGACCCTCCAACACTAGCAGGTAGGTCTGGTTCAGTCTCCTGTGGGGTCACTGCTCGTTCCCCTGTGTCATCATGAGCACACTACTTTGTGTGTACCCTCCAAGAGTGGGGTCTCTGTTTCCCCCAGTCCTGTCGAGGTCCTGTAATCAAATCTGCTAGCCTTCAAAGTCTGATTCTCTAGGAATTCCTCCTCTCATTGCCAGACTCCCAGGTCTGGAAGCCTGACGTGGGGATCAGAACCTTCACTCCAGTGGATGGACTTCTGTGGTATAATTGTTCTCCAATTTGTGAGTCACCCACCCAGCAGTTACAGGATTTGATTTTATTCTGATTGCGCCCCTCGTACCATCTCATTGTGGCTTCTCCTTTGTCTTTGGATGTGGGGTATCTTTTTTGGCGAGTTCCAGTGTCTTCCTGTTGATGATTGTTCGGCAGTTAGTTGTGATTCTGGTGCTCTCACAAGAGGGAGTGAGAGCACATCCTTCTACTCTGCCATCTTGAACAGATCTCCTTTTTCTGAAATTTTAATTCTAGCCTGTGACTATCCTAATTTTGAATTTATCCTTGATAATACCTTTCTAACTTTGGTTATTCTCTTTTTAAAATCTGAGTTTAGAGAAATCTTTTCAGTCCCAAAGTTTTCTTTGGCTTTTCTGTGTCTCTTTGTGGGCGGGGCGGGGGGGGGGTGGGCAGGGGGAGGAAAGATGATTTGTGATACTATTATTTGTACTGAATTTGAGAGACTCATCCATTGTGTCATTTTTCATTTTAGGGACTTTTACCACGGAATCATAGCTAAATTCTTAGAAATGTTTAGAAGTTAGTCTTTTCTAAAGTCTATAGCAAATGTCTATCTGTACTGGATGCATATTTTGTGTGTGTGTAAATAGCACGATTACCTTATTATGAGTCTCTCCAATAAACAACCCATTTTGTTCTTCCTCTTTTCAGGAGAGTGGAGTTATGTTGTGCTTGATTTAAAGATAGGTGACGTGTGTGCTGTGTGAGGTAGTAGTTTGAATGTTAGCCTCAGATCTTGTCAAGCAAGGATTCTAGTATCTGAGCCTATAGAGCTTTTGCAGAGCAGAGGCTTTCAATGTTTGCAACCACATCTTCTGCCCCATTTTTCATGAATAGTGTTTGATAGTGGAAGTTCAGAAATGAATTTTCTAGAACTCCCCTCTGTTTATACCTTCCCAGCAAAAAAGATAGCTCCATCATTTTGAACTATAAACCAATATTTTCATAACTTTTTCATTATAGCTTTGACATGAGTAAAGTTCTGTACTTCTTTGAGTATAAAAATCTTTTTCATTACAGCTGTGTATCCTATAATATAATTCAGAGACACTGCGTACTTACCGTATTAGTTATCTATTGCTGTGCAGCAAATTAACCCAAAATGTAGTACCTTAAAACAACAAGCACTTAGCTCACAGTTTCTATATGTCAGGAATCTGAGTGCCTCAGGCCCAAGGCCTCTCAAGAGGTTGCAGTCAGTGTATCAACAAGGGCTGCAGTTTCATCTGAAGGCTTGGTAAGAGCAGGATCTACTTTGAAGCTCATTCTCATGGTTGTGAGAAAGATTCAGTTCCTTGTGGGTTGTTGGACTTGAGGGTCTTAGTTCCATGCTGGCTATGGGTATGAGGCCTCTCAGAATTCCATGCCATGTGGACTTCTCCACAGGATAGCTTACAGCATAGAGTGGCTCACTCAGAACAAGAGAGCAAGAAAGGGCCCAAGAGCAAGAAAGGGCCCAAGAAAGGGCCCAAGAGAGCAAGTAAGGGCCCAGTCTTTTTGTAACCTAATCATGGAAGTGATATCTCATCACTTCTGCTGTATTCTATTGGTCAGAAGTGAGTCCCAAATCCAGCTAAGATTCAAGGGGGAGGGAATTACATAAGGGTGTGAATTCTAGGAGGCAGATCACTGAGGCTCTCTTAGAGGTTCCCTATCATACTTACCAGGGGTGTCATGTGTGTGCACATATGAGTATGTGTTTGTGTGTGTGTGTGTGTGTGTGTGTGTGTGTGTGTGTGTAAAGAAAAAATGAGTCTCAGTAAGCCATGGGCTTAATCTAATAACTTATAAGAGGCCAAGCATGTTAAATGCTACAATGGAAGTGATGACATTGCTATGAAGTGTAAAGGAGAGTAATTTGGATGAGGATCCCAGGAAGCTTCATGGAAGACATGGGGTTTATACATGACTTTGAAAGATGGAAGGGGCTTTGACAAGCGGGTGTTGTCATAAAGGGAATCCCAGTTTGGGACAACTTGGATTGAGCACAGGGCACAGTCAAGAGACTGGTAAGTGACTATGACCAGAATCCTGGGGTGTATGAAGACTAGGGATAAAGGGGGAAATTTCAGAAAGATAGCCAGGGACTAGATTATGGTATCTTAAATTTTAGTTTGAGGAGTTTGTGTTGTAGGCAACATGATTCTTTTGGCTATTTGAGGAGAATAGACTAGTCAAATCATATATCTGGGCCATCTTTTCTGTCCTCCATGACATGTGGTATGAGGTTAATAGCAAGTGTTTTATATTTAGGCCTTGACGTTTGTTATGAATTTGTAATAAATTATTCAATTCCTTGCCCCACAATGTACGCATCTATAAAATGGTCATATTAGTATGTATTTTATAGAGTTATTGCTAGGATCAAGTAAAGGAATGTTTATAACATATTTAGCAAATTTCCTGTCACATCACCAACACTTACTGAGTGACTTCTATTAATTACAAAGCGAACCACAGAAGATCTTCTCATGTAACTGGGGGAAAGAGATCTTTCTTATTGCTTAATCCATCTTCCTGGCCAGCAAAAAAATAAGAGAGCTCTGTAAGATCAATTTTTTTCTAGTTGACTTTATTTACTTTATATATGTGAGTCTGAGTGCCCACCTGGAAGGCAAGAGCATCTTGAAACCACATCTCCCCAAAGATGTGTAGCTGAAATGGTCACATCTGGACACGCCACAAAGCTAATCAACTTCTCAGCCTCTTGATGATGCACACAGCACAGAGCAGAAGGAGGATGGCTTTGGAATAGGACTCGGGTCCACTGCTTGAATATCTTTGTGACTTTGAGCAGTTTACTTACTCTCTGAACCTCCACATTCTCATTTTAAATGGAGAGCAAATAGGGACTTAAATGGGGACTACTATAGCTCATAACTAATTATCCAGCCCTTTAACATCTTTTCAAAGATTTATCTCCATCGAGAAGGCTCCCTTAACTCCTCATCTTTTTAAGGCTCTATATAGATGTTCTAATTGAAATTTTTTTCTTTTCTATAGTTTATCCTCCATTACCCTGCCATCTAGAGAAGAGAAAGGGGTTTCTAAGAAGGGGAAGTCTCCCTTACTCGACTGTAGATTTTCTTGAAAAGAGAAAATGATTTGTAATTGATGAGTTTATTATAATCATATTTTCCAATTCTGCCTACTTAGAATCTTATTTCTCCTTTTACTATTTTACTCTTTGGTCAATATCATAAAATATCTCAACCTCCATCTTCCTCCCCAATCCGAGCTGACAATATCGTTTTAGATTCAGAATTACTTGTTCCTTTGAACTTGCTTTAATCTAACTTTTTTTAAACCTAATCTCTTCAGATTAGAGGACAGCTATCAAAAACATACTTCTACTCCCTAGCCAACTTAAAATCAGTCTCTGTGGAGGACAGCTATGACCTGGCATGTGGTACATGTAGAGCATGTACAATATTACCCACTTTACTAGACTGGGGGGCCTGGTGAAAAAGAAAAATGGAAGTTCAGCTGGAGGCGTAGATAAGAATTATGACTCTGAAACCTGTGCCTCTGAAGATGCCCAGTGTATAGTACACAGGGACATCATCTCTTCACCGTGTGCCTTCTGACCAGGGCTTGTGGTGCTGTTGAAGGGAGGAGACACATCAACGGCTCCTACAGAATCACTTAAAAGGAGTTGTCAAGAGCTTCCTCTCTTTCAGGGAGTTCTGACAATTCTTATTTCTTTTCTTATGAACACAGGAATCTTTCTGAGGAATTGCTTCAGGATTAACCAGAAGGAACCCTGGTCTCACTCAATAGTTTCCTTCAGCCTTCCTCAGGTTCCCTAGAAATGGTGGGTCCACCCTCAGTATGCAGATCTTTGGGGCCCTAGAAAATCAGCATGACTTTTTACTAGTTTTCCAGCCTCAGAGGAGTACTTCCACTTTAACAACTAAATGATAGTGGCTCCTCAAACTGTTTTTTAAGCCAGGGACATGTGTGTTTGGAGAATGCTAATTCTGGAAATGAGACCAACCTTCTCTCTTTGGCCTCAGGATTGTGTAGCCCATTAAAACAAAAACATCCTAGCATTTCTTGGAGGAAGAACTGTCCAGATGATATCCACAGGAACCAAATTGCTTCAGTGGCTCAAGTGTTGTTCAAATGCCAGTGGTAACTGGATTAGTCTCCAATTCTAAATGTACATGGGAGAGAGTAGGTAAAGATATGGAAGGGGTGTGGAGAGCTTCCCTTCTTCCACTTCTTTAAGAGGCTATGCACTTAATGTTCTCAACTGAAAAGGATTTCTTTTTAATCTTCTCATAGAATTTAAAATAATAAATACTAAAGTTAATTGTAGGATAAATTCTTTAGGGATGTTGGTTTACCACTCCTTTCATCTTTGGTTATATTAAGTGATAATTACCAATAGGGGGCCTTTCTACCACATTTTTATCTTTAAGGGGGAAGAGGAAACCCAAAGCCTTTTTGAAATCTAGGAGTGTTGTACCTAGTGTTTTTCCTGTTCACATGACTAGTCTCATTGTGAGAATCGTGTCTTCTAAAGTAACCACATCAATTGTTAAATATCACTCTGCTACAGATGAACCAGTTTGCAGGGCAGAAATAGACACACAGATGCAGAGAGCAAACATATGGACACCAAGGGGGGAAAGTGGCGGGGGGCAGGTGGTGTTGTGATGAATTGGGAGATTGGGATTGACAAATATACACTAATATGTATAAAGTGAATAACTAATAAGAACCTGCTGTATAAAAAAAATAAATAAAATTCTAAAATTAAAAAAATAAAAATAAAATGAAGTGGTTTTTTGTGTGTTTTGTTTTTCAGCAATCTGGATGGAAGGACCTCCCTCCCCAGATTGAGAATCATTGCCATAGTGAGCCATTGTTATTGATTGGTGTGTGTTGTATCTTTTAGATTGCCTAAAACAGAAGAGTGGTAAAAAACAAAAAACTGACAAATTATATTTGTAATCTAATTACATGTAAACTAAACTATCAGCTTTATAGTTATCAAGATCAACTTGGCAACAAGGAAAAGAAACCTGTTTACTCTTTTCGAAAAAGCTCAAAATGTTAAATCGTTTTTGTAAAAAGATCCAGGACGTATAGAATAGCCTAAGTGAAAATGGGAGCAACTGATGGAGTCAGGGCTTGGAAATCTTAAGATTGTTGGTAGTGGAGGGGAGAAAGGAAGTATCAGCATGATAGGGCTTTGTGTCAGGGTAGGATGCTCTGAGTTTGAGATTTCATGGGTGGAACAGTTCTGGGTGATGAGGGCAGGAATCCATCTATGGAAATGGCAGGGTGAGTGGAGAAGTGATTAGTTTTGGAGTTCCTGACATTTTCCTCATGGAGTTTCGGATTTGTTATTACATGGGCATCAAAATTACCCACAATGGAGTCTAAAAAAAAGGCTACAAATGAACTTACCTACAAAACCGAAATAGAGTTACAGATGTAGAAAATAAACTTATGGTTACCAGGGGGTAAGAGGGAGGAGGGATAAATTGGAAGATTGGGATTGACACATACACACTACTATATATAAAACAGATAACTAATAAGGACCTACTGTATAGCACAGGGAACTCTACTCAATGGCCTATATGGGAAAAGAATCTAAAAAAAGAGTGGATATATGTATTTTTGTGTAACAGATTCACTTTGCTGTACACTTGAAACTAACACAGCATTGTAAATCAATTATACTCTAATAAAATTTTTTTAAAAATTACCCACAATGGATAATTTTGGAGAGGGGGACTGAGTTTTGGTGCTAGTTTTCAAAATCTATGGGAACTGATCAGGATTTAGTAGATAACACATGAGGGACGGGCATAGGAAAGCCAAGATGGATAACCCAAGTCACAAGGTATTTGTTAAAAAAACACTTTATACCTATGAGAGATACAAAGAATACTATACCCAACCATATATGCCCCATCCAGCTTAATACAGTTAACGCTCCCTAGGGGCCCTTCTGTGTAGGAACAAGGGTCACTTCAGAGGAAATTTTGATTCTCCCAGTGAAATCCAGAGGCACTGAAGGTACAGAAATGATGGTTTGGAAAGACCTCTTTGTACAAGGAGGATGCCAGCTTCATCTGCAGATTCCAGCGTGAGAGAAGGTAGAAAAATGATACATCCTTTCTTAAGGCAAAAGAAAAGAAAGAGAAATGGCACCTTTGGGAATGAATCAGGTTTCAACTGAGGCTGGAAAACAGCAGAAATCTAAACAGGTTATAGGTTAAGGGCAGTTTACTGTGAAATGATGTTTTCAGAGGGCACAAGGGAGAGATTTGAGAGGGGCGGGAGAAGTAGGAGGCTGGGTCAGAGGAGGAACAGCACAGAACCTGGGAAAGGGAGAATGTGAGAAGATGAGTGTCTTGTTCACAGAGTGAAATGCCAGCTTTTGCAGAGACGTGTAGATGAAAAAGAACAACTCAGGGTTTTCAAGGATAACCTGCCAGGGGGTTCAGTGCATTCATTTGTGTCTTAGGGAAGATTCTACTACAAGCAGCACCTTAGCTAAAGATTTAGGTGCAAATGATTTATTAAAATAGTGCCCCCAGGAGAAACCAGTTAGGGTGGCCAGCCTGATAGGTGGGATGAGAATGTAACCCAGGTGAGCCAATGACATGCAAAAAGTTGTTGGCTCAGGCTTCTCGGAAACTTCTCAACAAGAAGTGCTGGCTGAAAATCCTTTTATTTTCATTGGGAATTGGAGATGTGTGGATGTCAGGCCCGGGACATGATACTCCTGCATGATACTCCTGCATGATATTATTACCTGTATTATTACCATGAGGAAAGCCGGATTTGCATGTGGAGAAACCCAGAGAAAGCAAAGGAGAGACACAGGACCTGGTAACATGATTCCTGGATCAAACTGGTCTGAGGCTCCCAAAATTTTCAGTTCTGTTTTTCAGAAAATTTCTTTTGTTTTCTAAGCCAGTTTGTTCCAGCATTTTGTTGTTGTTTTTGATATTGCTTGCAACAGAATTATAAGTTCTCAAACACTTCAAGAAACCTATCATGTTTATCTAAATGTACTTTAATCATGGGACTGAGAGTAATCAAAAATGACTAATGATATCAAATATTTAGGCTTCTAACAGCACTGAAATATTTCATAGCATTAAATGAAAAACATTTTCTTGCCCATTGAAAAGGAAAGAGGAGGTTATACATCCACGGATATCTCTTCTAATTTATGCCTTCTGGTCTTGGAATTTGCCTTTTTACCATTTGAGAGCGAAGAGACCGAGGTCCTCCAAACCAATTTTCCCCATTGAATTTAGCTTTTTATTTTACGTTCAAAACAACTTTATATCCTAAGTCTGCTCCATAAATTACATTTCTAATTTTTGTACATTCCTGTGTTTTTAGTGTTGCATCTACTTACATAGTTCTGCAAGTTATCTTTGAAGGGTTTTTTACCATTCGTTTGTCTGGCCTGTGGATCCCAAAGATGTGACAGCAGAAATAAATGACTGAATTCCAAGGATACCCTTGCTCTATTTTCCCACTTTTATTTTATTTTCAAACACATCTGTTGTTTTCGGGGGCATTTTGCTTTCTTCTACAGCTATCTTCTTCCAGTCCTTTCTCTTGATGTACCTCCTATTCAACTCAAAATTCTCTCCCCGTATTTTTCTCCCACCATCTGAAGTTGCTGTATTTCTTTCTCCTGCCCCCAATTATTTCAGTGTCCTTGTCTCTTACATTCTTATTTTCTTCCTTAGGCTAATTTGAGAGACTGTGTTGCTCCTCTTTCCCTTTGGATATTTTAAGAGTGGCCCACAGTAGTTTTCATCTGTTTGACAAATTCTTGTAATCTCTCCTTGTAAGAATTCTACCTCTGTCTTCAGCCTTAAGGTCGTCTTGCCTCCTGTCTTCTTGGAACCAAGCAGCATATTTTACTTCCCACTTCTGTCTGCCTGCTACCTTAACCTTGCTCTCATCATTTCTCTTGTGCTTCCAAGTTGGTTTAATCTGAGTGACATATTTGCTGAGCACTGCGCAGGAGCTCAGCAGTCTGGGTGTTGCTTGCACATTATAAAAGGGAAAGCAAAATGAATCCACTTAACTGAGCCAAGGTGTTTGGATGGTATTCTCATTTTAGAAGAAAATTGAGATATGTTATGGGTTTAGGAAATAAGGTTAGTAAGGATCTGAGATTTGATTTCTGTGTTAACACTTTATATTCACCATCTAATTCATACAAGAACGTATACTTACTAGTTACATAGATCTGCTTTTTCCAGTTGGGAAATGGATTTTAATATGAAGATTTAACAATCTGACCTGCTTATGGTATAGAAATTGGGTTCAAAGAGAGAATACCTCATTTTATTTTCTGTTTCACTATATAATAGGTCTGAAATAGTAAGCACTGGATTAAACAAAACCTGTAAGTATTTTACTGGGCAGGTGTCCACCTGTCTCCCTTTATTTTGCTCACAGTTCGTTGACACAGACATTATTTTATTGACAACATCTCCCCCAACTTTTCTGCCCTGCTAATTTACCTTGATTTGTTCAGGTTACAGCTGAGGACTTTTTGGCTCAGACAGTTTAAGACATTCAGTTCTGTTCAAGGCAAGTAATAGAGTTTTTTGAATTCGCTTTTCAGTTCTTTTCTTTTCCCCAATTCAGTTGTGGCCACTTCCTTAGTGTTTCCTTTCTGCAAGGGATTTTCTCAGGCAGAAAGTGGCTGCTCCTTGAGGAAAGTGCCTTTACCTAGTTCTGCTCCTGGGGGCCTAACTCAGAAGAGATTATGCAGTAGTGCCTTCCTGCAGTTGAAGGGAGAGGAGGTAGGAAGAGGAGAGAAGGTGTTCCTTTCCTCTGCTTTTCCTTCTGATGCTCCATTTCCTTCCAGACTGGCAGGAAAACAGCACCAACTAATAGGAAATAAAACATCATGGGGCTTCCCTGGTGGCGCAGTGGTTGAGAGTCCGCCTGCCGATGCAGGGGACACGGGTTCGTGCCCCGGTCCGGGAAGATCCCACATGCCGCGGAGCAGCTGGGCCCGTGAGCCATGGCCGCTGAGCCTGCGCGTCCGGAGCCTATGCTCCGCAATGGGAGAGGCCACAGCAGTGAGAGGCCCGTGTACCACAAAAAATAACAAACAAAAAAAAACCCATCATGGAATCCATATTTTCTGTTGTCTTCTGTAGAGAACTCAGAGTCCTCCTTTTTTCCTTTTCTCTACCCCTACCTCTTTGTTGCTTGATTGATTTAGGCAAAAAAGTAAGTGTTTCTCTCCCCTCCACTTTTATTTGACATGCAGCAACTTAATTAGGATGTCTTGGTCCTGAGTGTTCTGTATCAACTTTTCCTGGAACACTGGATTATCTTTTAATCAACAATTCAATTTTGTCTTCATTTCAGAGAAATTTTTCTTGTTTTTTCATCTGATTTATCAGGATATATCAAATCTTTCTGTACTATGGTGTGAAATAATAGGAAAATATATATATATATATATATATATATATATATATATATATATATAGGACTCTGACCTCAGTTCCTGGCACAGAGCTCCTAAAATCCTTGTAATTTCCTTGTAAGTAATAGGAATACCTGGAGTATCTCTTATTCTTTCTTTTCTTTTTTTTTTTTTTGGAGTATAATTGCTTTACAATGTTGTGTTACTTCTCCATAGCAGCAGTATCAATTTACATACCCACCAACAATGCAAGAGAGTTTCGTTTTCTCCACACCCTCTCCAGCATTTATTGTTTGTAGATTTTTTGATGATGGCCATTCTGACTGGTGTGAGGTGATATCTCATTGTAGTTTTGGTTTTCATTTCTCTAATGATTAGTGATGTTGAATATCTTTTCATGTGTTTGTTGGCCATCTGTATGTCTTCTTTGGAGAAATGTCTATTTAGGCCTTCTGCCCATTTTTTGACTGGGTTGTTTGTTTTTTTGATATTGAGCTGCATGAGCTCTTTGTATATTTTGGAGATTAATCCCTTGTCAGCTGCTTTGTTTGCAAATATTTTCTCCCATTCTGAGGGTTGTCTTTTTGTCTTGTTTATGGTTTCCTTTGCTGTGCAGAAGCTTTTAAGTTTTATTAGGTCCCATTTGTTTATTTGATTGATTTATTTAAAAAATTTATTTAAAAAATTTATTTAAAAAATTTAGCTTCCACTTATTTTTTAAATTTTATTTATTTATTTTTATTTTTGGCTGTGTTGGGTCTTCGTTGCTATGTGTGGGCTTTCTCTAGTTGTGGCGAGCGGGGGCTACTCTTCGATGCAGTGCGTGGGCTTCTCATTGCGGTGGCTTCTATTGTTGCACAGCATGGGCTCTAGGTGTGCGGTCTTCAGTAGTTGTGGCATGTGGGCTCAGTAGTTGTGGCTCACGGGCTCTAGAACGCAGGCTTAGTAATTGTGGCACACGGCCTTAGTTGCTCCATGGCATGTGGGATCTTCCCACACCAGGACTTGAACCCATGTCCCCTGAATTGGCAGGTGTATTCTTAACCACTGCGCCACCAGGGATGTCCCCCATTTGTTTATTTTTGTTTTCATTACTCTAGAAGGTGGGTCAAAAAAGATATTGCTGTGATTTATGTCAAAGAGTGTTCTTCCTATGTTTTCCTCTAATAGCTTTATAGTGTACGTACGGCCTTACATTTAGGTCTTTAATCCATTTTGAGTATTTTTTTGTGTATGGTGTTAGGGAGTGTTCTAATTTCATTCTCTTACATGCAGCCATCCAGTTTTCCTAGCACCATTTATTGAAGAGATTGTCTTTTCTCCACTGTATATTCTTGCTTCCTTTGTCAAAGATTAGGTGACCATAGGTGTGTGGTTTTACCTCTGGGCTTTCTATCCTGTTCCATTGATCTATATTTCTGTTTTTGTGCCAGTACCATACTGTCTTGATTACTATAGCTTTGTAGTATAGTCTGAAGTCAAGGAGCCTGATTCCTCCAACTCTGTTTTTCTTTCTCAACATTGCTTTGGCTATTCGGGGTCTTTTGTGTTTCCATACAAATTGTACAATTTTTTGTTCTAATTCTGTGAAAAATGCCCTTGGTAATTTGATAGGGTTTGCATTGAATCTGTAGATTGCTTTGGGTAGTTTAGTCATTTTCACAATATTGATTCTTCCCATACAAAAACATGGTATATTTCTCCATCTGTTTGTGTCATCTTTGATTTCTTTCATCAGAGTTTTATAGTTTTCTGAGTGCAGGTCTTTTGCCTCTTTAGGTAGGTTTATCCCTAGGTATTTTATTCTTTTTGTTGCAGTGGTAAATGGGATTATTTCCTTAATCTCTCTTTCTGATCTGTTGTTGTTCGTGTATAGGAATGCAAGAAATTTCTCTGTATTAATTTTGTATCCTGCAACTTTACCCAATTCATTGATGAGGTCTAGTAGTGTTCTGGTGACATCTTTAGAATTTTCTATGTATAGTATCATGCCATGCGCAAACAGTGACAGTTTTACTTCTTTTCCAATTGGATTTCTTTTTCTTCTCTGATTGCCATGGCTAGGACTTCCAAAACTATGTTGAATAATAGTGGTGAGAGTGGGCATCCTTGTCTTGTTCCTGATCTAAGAGGAAATGCTTTCAGTTTTTCACCATTGAGAATGATGTTTGATATGGGTTTATTGTATATGGCCTTTATTATGTTGAGGGAAGTTCCCTTTGTGTCCATGTTTTGGAGAATTTTTATCATAAATTGGTATTGAAGTTTGTCAAAAACTTTTTCTGCATCTCTTGAGATGATCATATGGTTTTTCTTCTTCAATTTGTTAATGTGGTGTATCACATTGATTGATTTGCATATATTGAAGAATCCTTGTGTCCCTGGGTTAAATCCCACTTTATCATGGTGTATGATCCTTTTTTTTTCTTTTTTTTTTTTTTTTTGCTGTACGCGGGCCTCTCACTGCTGTGGCCTCTCCCGTCGTGGAGCACAGGCTCCGGACGCGCAGGCTCAGCGGCCATGGCTCACGGGCCCAGCCGCTCCACGGCATGTGGGATCCTCCCGGACCGGGGCACGAACCCGTGTCCCCTGCATCGGCAGGCAGACTCTCAACCACTGCGCCACCAGGGAAGCCCGGTGTATGATCCTTTTAATGTGTTTTTGGATTCTGTTTGATAGTGTTTTGTTGAGGATTTTTGCATCTATGTTCATCAATGATATTGGTCTGTAATTTTGTGGTATCTTTATCTGGTTTTGGTATCATGGTGATAGTGGCCTCGTAGAATGAGCTTGGGAGTATTCCTCCCCCTGTTATTTTTTGGAAGAGTTTGTGAAGGATAGGTGTCAGGTCTTCTCTAAATGTTTGTTAGAATTCACCTGTGAAGCCATCTGTCCTGGACTTTTGTTTGTTGGAAGATTCTTAGTCACAGTTTCAATTTCATTACTTGTGATTGGTCTGTTCATATTTTCTACTTCTTCCTGGTTCAGTCTTGGAATGTTATACCTTTCTAAGAATTTGTGCATTTCTTCCAGGTTGTCCATTTTATTGGCCTATAGTTGCTTGTAGTAGTCTCCTATGCTCCTTTGTATTTCTGCAGTGTCAGTTGTTACTTCTCCTTTTGCATATCTGATTTTATTGTTTTGAGTCCTCTCCCTTTTTTTCTTGATGAGTCTAGGTAAATGTTTATCAGTTTCATTTATCTTCTCATAGAACCAGCTTTCAGTTTCATTGATCTTTGATATTGTTTTCCTCATTTTTATTTCACTTACTTCTGCTCTGATCTTTATGATTTCTATGTTTCTACTAACTTTGGGCTTTGTTTGACCTTCTTTCTCTAGTTGCTTTATGTGTAAGATTAGGTTGTTTATTTGAGATTTTTCTTGTTTCTTGAGGTAGCATTGTATTGCTATACACTTCCCTCTTAGAACTCCTTTTAGTTTCTCTTGTTCTAATAGTTGTTTTGACCTCTTTTCTGACACAGAGCTTCTGAGACCCCTGCAAATTCCTAATTGATAAGAGTACTAGGAACATCTTTTGTTCTAATAAGGTGACTCTGTGTGGACTCTTAGATGGCTCCTGGGTGGGGACTGGTCACCAGAAAGACGGTCATGACTAGAAGCTTGGAATTTTCAGCCCTGACCCCAATTCACTAAAAGAGGAGACAAAGGCTGAAAATGGAGTTAATCATTGATCATGATTAACTACCTTAGGCTACGTGATGAAGGCTTCATAAAAATCCCAATAATATGGGGTTCAGAGAGCTTCCATATGGGTGACCACATCCACATACCAGTAGGGTGATGCATCCAAACTCTATGGGGACAGAGCTCCTGCACTTGGGGCCCTCCCAGACCTCTCCCTGTGTATCTCTTCATCTGGCTATTCATCTGTATTCTTGATCATATCCTTTAATGAACTGTTAAACATAAGTTTTTCCATGAGTTCTGTTTGCTACTCCAGCAAATAATCGAATCCAAGGGGGAGGGGTTATGGGAACCTCCAATTTATAGGCAAATCAGACAGAAGTTGTGGACTTAGGGACCTACTATTGTAGATTGGCCTCTGAAGTAGGGACAGTCTCATGGGACTGAGTGAATCCTTAACCTGTGGGATCTGACACTATCACCAGATGCATAGTGTCAGAATTTAGATTACAGGATACCCAGCTTGTGTCACAGAATTGCTTTGGTGAGGGGAAAAAGCCCCACACATTTGGTAACCAGAAGTGTCAGAAGTGAATTTTCCTGTGTGAATCATAAAGGAGGCACACAGGAGGAAAGCTGTAGGTTTTTTTTTAAAAAAATGATAATTGGCTTTCAGTAGTATCTCTTTTGTGTTTAGCTAGTTCTATATTGTTATTCTCTCTAGGAATTTTCATGCATATTTTGCTTCCTTATACCTGCAATCCCATATTCATCTTATTCTTTCATTTATCTTATTTTTGTGTACTTAATTCTTTGTGTACATGTTTTGGGTATTACTTTCTATAGATATGGACCTAAGATAAGTGAAGGCTTTCTTTTCTTTGAATGGTTTTATTCTAGGTTGGACTTTAGTTTCTTAGTCATTTGTATGCTATTCCTGAACCCCCACTCCTTCTTGGACTATGGTATGTATATTTACTGTATCAATTCTTTATTTTTCTCAGTGATTAAATAGTCAAATTGACATAGTATGTGTGTGATGGATTCTCAATTTTTGTCTATTGAATCTGAGACCTATGACCATTATCACAACCACCAATGCCACCACCTTGCATCAAGGAACTCTTCGAGGACTGGGTATTTTGTATTCGATCCTCATTTTCTTAGTGTGAGTTATTGGCCGGGGTAGACATTAAGCATTGTGCAATTCTTATTAGATAACTGGGTCAAAGTCTTCTTTAACTATCCCAGTGTTTACGTCAGTTAGTGAGGTGTGTGTATGTGTGTGTGTGTGTCTAGTTTTCTAAGGGAAAATGTGACAAGGGGCTTGGATGATTTCACCCAGTTAAAGATACAGTTGTATAAGCTATAATTTCACTGTAGAGTCAACTCCATTGTTTATGTTCGCATTTCTTTCCTACTACTCCCCAGTCAATAAAAAAGGGGGAAAAATGGTTTCTCTCTAAATTTGGTATATGTTGGTTTCCTAGGGCTCCTGTAACAAATTACCACAAACATCGTAACTTACAACAACAAAAACTTATTCTCTCACAGTTCTGAAGGCTAGATGTCTGAAGTTAAGGTGTCTGTAAGACCATACTCCTTCAAAATCTCTAGGGGAGAATCCTTCCTTGCCTCTTCCAGCTTCTGGTGACTGCTGGCATTCCTTGGCTTGTGAGTATAACTCCAGTCTCTGCCTCTATCTTCTCATGGACTTCTTCCCTGTGTCTGTGTGTCCTGTCCTGTATCTGAATTTATGGCATAACTTAATCCAGTATGATCTTGTTGTGATCCTTACTTTAATTACATCTGCAGAGACCCTATTTCCAAATAAAGACAAATTCTGAGGTTCTAGGTAGACATGAACTTTGGGGTGACACTGGTCAACCCACTATCGGTATACTAGAAAGAACTTCAAAGATTTTGCCAACACACCCACAAATCTACTGGGTCACTGAGGATTGGCTGTATCCCCTCTATTAAAGGCCATTGCTCATGACTTACAGACCACAATCTCTAGATCTGGTAAATTGCTCCTTCAGCCCTAGGTAATAAGTATGTTCTTCTCTGTTGCTAGCCTTGGGGGTGCAGCAGCATCCTTGTTAGTTTCCCTTAACCCTCACCACAGCTTTGTAAATAACCACATTAGTAAACTATTACCGACTACCCCAATATATTGTCACATTTGCTGCTCAGTCCCTGCCTGATTCTGCCTCCATGCCTTATAACAGATTTTAAAGGTAGTGTTTCTAGTTCCTCAATGAGAACTATATTTATTGTAGGTTTTTCAGATGTATACTTTATCATGTTAAAAAAAAACTTTTACTCATTTAATGAGGTTTTTAGATTATTTTGTACACTATCAGTTTTTTCTTCATGTGCTCAGATGATTGGATTTTCAAGTTTAATCTGTTTAACGTGTTGTACTGACCTGGGTTCTCTAGGAAACAGAACCTGAGGCAAGGATTAAAATGTTAATACTTTATTTGGGAGGTGCCTTGCGAACCCAGGGTAGTGAGAGAGAAGGAAACTGGAAATGAAGCAAGGAAAGATGGGAAGCTCATGAAGGGATGGAGTACCGTGCCGACCACTTCATGATTAGCCAGAAAAGAAACCCAGCTGTTCTCTTGGTAGTTGCATTCATTCAGCATCAGGAACTTCCGGAATGGGCTAAATAGAGAACTGTGTCTCCAAGCAGTAAACGGGAGGACGAAGCACATATCCAAGTTCCATCATCTGGTCCCTTTGATGGCAGTTCAGAATGCCAGGTTCCATGACCTGCAGTATGGTGTTTCATTCACACCTAGAATCACATGTCAAGAATCCAGGTATGTGACTGGTTGGCTCAGTTCTGCAGTGATAGCCAAAAGGGAGGGCCTGGTACTAATTAGGGAAAATGTCTAATCAGGTCCTAATGGTGATGGAAAGGTCTGTGCAGCATTTGAGCCGAGGCACAGATCTGAAGAGGCACGCAAGATTTGGGTCTAACACGAGGTGGGGGCCACCTTTATAGATCTTTCTAATACTAAACATTTGGATTCCTGGAGAAAACCCAACGTGGTCACTGTGGCAGCCATGAACACGTAGGGCTCAGATCTATTGTGCAGAGTATAATTGATTGACAGCCCCAGTTGCTGCCCTCTGGATGAAGCACCACCTTTGTGTTATGGCCATGTTAACCACAGGCCATGGTTGATCTTATTGGATGCTCAGCCATTATTTGTTCAGCTGATGATTGAGCCCAGTGGCAATACCAATACAGGCTCATTCCTGAGGGACATGGGAGTCCTCTGATGGGTGACTGACTTATGGACTCCTCAATGGCCTTGTCAGTACTTCCTGAGAACAGCACTGCAGTCTGAGGTTCTTTTTACTCCATTTCCTTTCTGCCCTCCTTTCACGCCAGTCTGAAAGTTCTGCTGACTTGTGTTTCCTAAGCTTCACCCTTCACAGGAATTTCCCTCAATAAATCTCGCATTCATATTATCCCATGTCTGCTTCTTGGCGGACATGTATTAGCACAGTCATGGTCTATTACCTGTTTAAACATTGTTAGATTTGGTGTACTAACATTTTGTCTAAATTTCCCTATGTATTTTCATGAGGGAAATAGGTTGATTATTTTTTCTCCTCATGCTGTCTTTGCCTGGTTTTAATACCAAGGTGATACTGTCCTTGAAGTTTGGTAGAATTCATCTGGAAAACCATCTGGGCCTGCTGAGTGAGTGTGCGTGAGTGCGTGCCTGTATGCATGAGTGTGTGTGTGTGTGTGTGTGTGTGTGTGTGTGGCAGTTGTGTAAAGATTCCTAGAAAACTCTTTTCAAATCCATTTGCAGAAAACGTTGCTATTACTATCTTTTCAAATCTTGGCTGTATTTGTAGTTAGGCTACCTTTTTCATAGTTATACTTTTTCTCACCTAACGTTGCGAGAAGTTTGTCTGTTATTCATATTTAGTCTTGTCAATCAATTTTTGACTTTATCCTTTTCAATTGTATATATTCTATTTTATTTATTTCCACTATTTTCCTGCTATTTTCTTTTGCTGTTTTTCCAACTTCTTAGATTTTATGGTTATTTCATAAATTTTCAACATATATCCATTTTTAATGTGTTTATGACTATAAATTTCCCTTCAAGGACTGCGTTTACTGCATTCCACATATTTGTATATGTTGTATTTTTTGTTTGCTTGTTTGTAATTAAAATTTTAGTTTGGAGTAATTTTAGAGTTACAGAAAAATTGCAAGAATATTAGAATTCCTGTTTACTTTCCTTTGATAAAGAAAAATGTTATTTATCCAACCATTTTTTATCAGTACGGACACACGGAATTTTAAAAAAATTTTGGGGGTTATAATCCAATATTATAATTTAATTTGCTGCTTAAAATTTCCAGCTTTGGCCATTAGGGGCTCTTTGAGGTCCTTTGATATGCCCCCATTTTTTAAAATTAGCACTTTCTTTCCCCTCTCTATCACCCCCAAATTTGTATTCCTAGACCCCTCATATTTACCTAGAATAGAGCAAATATATTTTTCTAGAGAAAAATTCTAGACTAAATTAATAAAGCATATTATGGTATCTCCAGTTTTGATATTTATTTATAAGAAAAAACAATTCTTACATGGATAAAAAGTAGTTATATATCTTTTAACTTGCTTTCAGGCAAAAAAATTAAGACTGCAAAATTTGTCAAAAGTGTCAGTTAATAACGTGTTATTTTCATTAATCATATTCTGTTGGAGTTAATAGCATATTGTTCCCCTCTTGTTTGAAAAAATCAGCTGGCTTAATTGTTAATTTTTTTGAAATTTCTTGTCAAGTCAAAGTAATTCATTTGGATTATCAAGAGAAATTTTATAGTATAATGGTCTGAATTCTGATTCTCAAAAGTTGTTAATCACTAGAAATTAATTGCATCCCACATCCGTATTGGCAGTGAGGATGAATTTGCTTGTGTGTTATGATTATAGATTTGATTTCTCATCTGAGCAGATATAGAACTGGATGCCCCTCTGGTGCATCTCAAGATTGATTTGAAACTTTGAGAGTCCACTTAAAATATGGATTTGAGCAAGATGTGAGTACTTGCTGTATTGTATTATATATATTTGGCTCTATGTCATTTGCCCCAGTATATAAGTATTATATACTTTTTTAACATTTAACAGACATATTCAGTCTTTTTTTTTTTTAACAAATGGAGTTTTGGCAACTGTGTACTAATATGCCCACATACAAATACTATTTCTTGTGTAAGATTTTACCATTCACCAAAATGCACTGTGGATTTAGTAGAGGGTTATAGCTTACAGATCTTCCAGGTTGTTTTAAAGAAATAGAGAGTTGAGAACACTTAGGAAATTCAATTATTTATTTTCCTCAGTTTACTACACGGAAACAGGTGTGTATTATTGGAAAATTGTTCCACTCCTGGCAAACCTGTGTTTTTTTCCCCAGGTATTTGATTTGCAAGTGGTTGAGAACAACACCTGGGAGGCTTGTCTTTCTGTGTTTTCTAATAAGCCTATAATCACTATTAAGCCCCTAGGGGCAGCCTTTGCCTAAACTGTCTCTTGAGTGGTCCCAAGTACTGACACAAATTGACAAATAATTAGACACATGTAAATATGCCCACTAAATTTGGACCTTGGGTTAATGTTTAATTATGTTATTTAGCGCATGGTAAAACACTTCAGATGATGACTAACATTTTGAAAATATCAAGTAATATCCAATATTAAGTATGATTTATCCAGGTGTATAAAGGGGAAAATGGAAATTCAATCAAAGGGAAGGTCCTGCCAAGTCAATCTATGCCAAAATTATTAATAAAATGGAACTCAATTCTTAATGTTACCTTCAAAATCCTCCAACTTTTCCTTATCCCTTTGCCTAGATTTTATTTGGGGCTGGGAATGGACATTGGGGGGCCATCAAATTTGGTCTCTTCCAAAAAGGGACTGAGCTAGAAGAAACAACACATGGTGTACATCTGATTTCATCAACTAAGACCTGGCATGAATTTTATTACTTCTAGATTAATCCAAAGAGATGTCTATGTTGCCAAACTGGTTTATTCTATAAAATATCAGAGAAAACAGATGACACACAGTTGTTTTGGTAACCTTATAGCTCACTTGGTAGAAACAGAAGTATGCAGGTGTACTGTAGTGGCTGTGTCAGTTACCTGCCTGTTGGCTCCTGTTCTCTTTCTGTCCTTCCCGTACGCTGCTGTGCATCACAAGGAGCTACATTTCTCTGGCCCTCTTTCTCTCTGGCTTCTGGTAGGTTTGCTACTAGGAAGTACAGGAAAAAAACTTGATTGCTGGAGGGGGAAGCCGGACTAATGCCCCCATCCTTACTTCCTGGGGTGCCTCCTCTGCATCCTTCAGGGATTCTACCCCTACACCCCTGACTGTTAACACCACCTTCCATTGTCCCTCCAGCCCTAGGGGTTGTAGCACCTTTTTGTTACTGCTAATCACTGGACTGCCTCACTCATCTCTGTTGCTTGCCACTTCTCCCATCACTCATACGGCCAATTTCCTGTAATTAATTTCTTCTTTGTGAAAGACCTATGGTTCTTGCTGTTTCCTGCGTGGACCTTGTAGACTGCTAGCTATGTCAGGGGACAGGTGTCAGTATGAGCGCTAGCCCCTGTTGATGTCCTGCTTGGATCCTGTTTGCCAGACAGGTGCACCCCACCTCCAGCTGTTATGAGTGTTGGCTACTATTAGCTCATAGACGTACTCTTCTCCAGAGAATTGCCCTTGCCCACAGATGCCTGGGAGGCTATGCCATCCCACCTGTGATGGCCCATGACCAACGACTGACTGACTTGAGGATACAAAATGTTGATACCTTGACTCAAGGATGAGCAAGACCATGGTGCCATTCATGCTCCAGTGCTTCCCATGCCATTCGTCAGAGACCAGACTTAGCCAAACCCATCTTCACTTGGCTTCTTTCCCTTCTCTATCCTGCTTCCCTTACTTCCTTACAGCTTTTCCTTTTTCTTTTTTCATTTCACACTGTATTCTTTTTTTTTTAACAACCTTATTGGAGTATAATTGCTTTACAACAGTGTGTTAGTTTCTGTATTTTAACGAAGTGAATCAGCTATACATATACATATATCCCCATGTCTCCACCCTCTTTGGTCTCCCTCCCATCCTCCCTATCCCACCCCTCTAGGTAGTCACAAAGCACCCAGCTGATCTCCCTGTGCTATGTGACTGCTTCCCACTAGCTATCTGTTTTACATTTAGTAGTGTATATATGTCTATGCCACTCTCTCACTTCATCCCAGCTTAACCTTCCCCCTCCCCGTGTCCTCAAATCCATCCTCGACGTCTGCATCTTTATTCCTGTCCTGCCCCTGAGTTCTTCAGAACCATTTCTTTTGCTTTTTAGATTCCATGTATATAAGTTATCATACAGTATTTGTTTTTCTATTTCTGACTTACTTCACTCTGTATGACAGACTCTAGGTCCATCCACCTCACTACAAATAACTCAATTTCGTTTATTTTTATGACTGAGTAATATTCCATTGTATATATGTGCCATATCTTCTTTAACCATTTATCTGTTGAGGGAGACTTAGGTGGCTTCCATGTCCTAGCTACTGTAAATAGAGCTGCAATGAACATTGTGGTACATGACTCTTTTTGAATTATGATTTTCTCAGGGAATGAATATGCCCAGTACTGGGATTGCTGGGTCGTATGGTAGTTCTATTTTTAGTTTTTTAAAGGAACCTCCATACTGTTCTCCATAGTGGCTGTATCAATTAACATTCCCACCGACAGTGCAAGAGGGTTCCCTTTTCTGCACACCCTCTCCAGCATTTATTGTTTGTAGATTTTTAGATAATGGCCATTCTGGTTGGTGTGATGTGATACCTCATTGTAGTTTTGATTTACATTTTTCTAATGATTAATGATGTTGAGTATTCTTTCATGTGTTTGTTGGCAATCTGTATATCTTCTTTAGAGAAATGTCTATTTAGATCTTCTGCCCATTTTTAGATTGCATTGTTTGTTTTTTTGATATTGAGCTGCATAAGCTGCTTGTAAATTTTGGAGATTAATCCTTTGTCAGTTGCTTCATTGGCAAATATTTTCTCCCATTCTGAGGGTTGTCTTTTTGTCTTGTTTATGGTTTCCTTTGCTGTGCAAAAGGTGTTGAGTTTCATTAGGTCCCTCCCATTTGTTTATTTTTGTTTTTATTTCCGTTTCTCTGTGAGGTGGGTCAAAAAGGATCTTGCTGTGATTTATGTCATAGAGTGTTCTGCCTATGTTTTCCTCTAAGAGCTTTCTAGTATCTGGCCTTACACTTAGGTCTTTAATCCATTTTGAGTTTATTTTTGTGTATGGTGTGAGGGAGTGTTCTAATTCTTTTACATGTAGCTGTCCAGTTTTCCAAGCACTGCTTACTGAAGAGGCTGTCTTTTCTCCATTGTATATTCTTGCCTCATTTATCAAAGATAAGGTGACCATATGTGCATATGTGCATGGGTTTATCTCTGGGCTTTCTATCCTGTTCCAATGATGTATATTTCTGTCTTTGTGCCAGTACCATACTGTCTTGATTACTGTAGCTTTGTAGTATAGTCTGAAGTCCAGAAGCCCAATTCCTCCAGCTCCGTTTTCCTTTCTCAAGATTGATTTAGCTTTTTGGGCTCTTTTGTGTTTCCATACAAATAGTGAAATTTTTTGTTCTAGTTCTGTGAAAAATGCTAGTGGTATTTTGATAGGGATTGCATTGAATCTGTAGATTGCTTTGGGTAGTAGAGTCATTTTCACAATGTTGATTCTTCCAATTCAGGAACCTGGTATATCTCTCCATATGTTAATTTCTTTCATCACTGTCTTATAGTTTTCTACATACAGGTCTTTTGTCTCCTTAGGTAGGTTTATTCCTAGGTATTTTATTCTTTTTTTGCAGTGATAAATGGGAGTGTTTCCTTAATTTCTCTTTCAGATTTTTCATCATTAATGTATGGGAATGCAAGAGATTTCTGGGCATTAATTTTGTATCCTGCTACTTTACCAAATTCATTGATTAGCTCTAGTAGTTTTCTGGTAGCATCTTTAGGATTCTCTATGTATAGTATCAAGTCATCTGCAAACAGTGACAGCTTTACTTCTTCTTTTCTGATTTGGATTCCTTTTATTTCTTTTTCTTCTCTGATTGCTATGGCTAAAACTTCCAAAACTATGTTGAATAAAAGTGGTGAGAGTGAACAACCTTGTCTTGTTCCTGATCTTAGAGGAAATGGTTTCAGTTTTTCACCATTGAGAACGATGTTGGCTGTGGGTTTGTCATATATGGCCTTTATTATGTTGAGGTAAGTTCCTTCTATGCCTACTTCCTGGAGGGTTTTTATCATAAATCAGTGTTGAATTTTCTCAAAAGCTTTTCCTGCATCTATTGAGATGATCATATGGTTTTTTTCCTTCAGTTTGTTAATATGGTGTATCACATTGATTGATTTGCGTATATTGAAGAATCCTCGCATTCCTGGAATAAACCCCACTTGATCATGGTGTATGATCCTTTTAATGCTCTGTTGGATTCTGTTTGCTAGTATTTTGTTGAGGATTTTTGCATCTATGTTCATCAGTGATATTGGCCTGTAGTTTTCTTTCTTTGTGACATCTTTGTCTGGTTTGGTATCAGGGTGATGGTGGCCTTGTAGAATGAGTTGGGAGTGTTCCTCCCTCTGCTATATTTTGGAAGAGTTTGAGAAGGATAGGTGTTAGCTCTTCACTAAATGTTTGATGGAATTCACCTGTGAAGCCATCTGGTCCTGAGCTTTTGTTTGTTGGAAGATTTTTAATCACAGTCTCAATTTCAGTGCTTGTGATTGGTCTGTTTATATTTTCTGTTTCTTCCTAATTCAGTCTCAGAAGATTGTACTTTCCTAAGAATTTGTCCATTTCTTCCAGGTTATCCATTTTGTTGGCATAGAGTTGCTTGTAGTAATCTCTCATGATCTTTTGTATTTCTGCGTGTCAGTTGTTACTTCTCCTTTTTCATTTCTAATTCTATTGATTTGAGTCTTCTCCCTTTTTTCTTGATGAGTCTGGCTGATGGTTTATCAATTTTGTTTATCTTCTCAAAGAACCAGCTTTTAGTTTTATTGATCTTTGCTATTGTTTTTACAGCTTTTTCTTGAAAGTACACTCTTAGAAAATCAATTGCATAAGAATCCCTATCTCTGTTTGTGCTCCTAGGGAACCTGACCTAAGAAAATATATTTCACAGAGGAAATGGAGAAAATCAGTTAATCTTCTGAAATGGTTAAATGGAAGTTGTGAACAGAGTTTCAACTACAGTGCCTAATAGGGTAGTGATGATGAGAATGAAAAACCCATAGCTGGAGGATCCTTGGAGGAATCTGCAGTTGTTGGAGAACTCAGAGTTTAAATATATAGGAAAATAGTGCCTTATAGAATTAAGAAGATGTAGAAAGGCTATGGCAAAAAGATGATACTGTGTTTTTGACTAAGTGTAGAGTGTAGAGCCCCAAGAGTATTCAAGGGTTAAATACTGGGGGGTGATTAGAAATGCAAGTATGATCTAAGACTAGGTATACAAACTCTCTGAGACAATTATATAAAGGCCACTTTTCTCAGATTTGAATAACACGTAATTCTCCTTTGGAGGAAAAATTCTGTTGTATCCCCCATTATGACGTAAATTATTTTTAGTACAAAATTATTGCTTTTTGAGGTACTGGTGACCCTTCCATGTGGCATGTTATTTGGTCTTCATTTGATGAAAACATGGCTGCCCTGTCCTTATTAACATGGGACAGAATGGTCCAGCTTGATGCCAAGCAAAGGCAACATTAACACTGAAATTGTGTAGCAGCATTTTAAAGTGGTCACCTAGGAGACTGAGAATAGGGGTCAGTTTATCACATAAATAAAAATAAAGTTCCTCAGTGACGTTTAGATCAGGAAGAATACATCATTGGACCATTTGAGGGGAAGGTAGAGGGATGAAATCTCAAGAGTGACTGTCTCAAACTCTACTTTGAGGGCAACACAAGCTACACCAAAGACTGTCATTCCCCCTTCAGGGTTACAATGACTTCATGAGAGCCCTCCTTTTCTCCTCAGGCCCCAACTAAATTCTCCCTAATTTACAAGGCACAGTTCAGATAATATATTTGAGGGACCATGGATGGCTTCACAGCGGAGGTGTCACTTTCTCTTCTGAGCATACATCATTCCCAGTAGACGTCTAGCGCGTCCCATGTTTAATGTAGTTGTATATCCCTTTCCGCCGGACTGGACTGTGTGGAACACATTTATTTTTGTCTTTGTGCCCAGAACACCAGCAAGTTGGCAGTCAAACTGTTGTACTAACAAGTACTATTAGTATAAACTGTTGTACTAACAGAGAAAAAGATATTGAGAGGGAAAGTAGAGGAGGTTAGGGAGCAGCCATTGAACCACACTCCATATCTTTGTGAGCACCTACTCTTTTGTCACCATGAGCAAAGCAAATCCTGTAGTGTCTCTTGGAAAAAAGCTGTCTCCACTCCCACATCCTTAGACTTGCCTTTAGCCGTTTTGTGGATTCCTTCTTCTGTTGAATCTGTTCTTGAAAGTCATTGCTTCTCAATTTTAAAATATGACAGGAATAGTGTTGGGGGTGAGGGAAGTTGGCAGGAGAAGGTGAGGAGCTTGCCTTGGCCCCAGATTTCTTAAGCCCTGGCCTGGCTATTCCCACAGCTCTTTTCTCCATGTCTTTTTTTTTTTTTTTTTTTTTTTTCCCCGGTATGCGGGCCTCTCACTGCTGTGGCCTCTCCTGTTGCGGAGCACAGGCTCCGGACTTGCAGGATCAGCAGCCATGGCTCACGGGCCCAGCTGCTCCGCGGCATGTGGGATCTTCCCGGACCGGGGCACGAACCCGTGTCCGCTGCATCGGCAGGCGGACCCTCAACCACTGCGCCACCAGGGAAGCCCTTCTCCATGTATTTTGCAACTTCCTCCTGTCATAAGACAAGCTGAAAAGACAACAGAAAGTAAGGAGAGGATGATAGAATGTGAAAAAATATTTGTGTACCTACCCTGTAGAGCTAGACATTTTATTTCATCAAGTTGTTGTGGGGATTAAAAAGCCTATTTGTATCCACTGCTACTCCCAACCCCCATTTTACAGGTGAAGGAAGACCTTAAAGACTATTGTATGATCAAAGTCCTATAATTAGTAAGTTTTGAAGCTGGAAGTAAAAAACCAGGCCTAACTCCAGAACTCATGCTCTCACCTGCCTCCTGCTAAGGCACCTCCTGGTATTGACAACAAGGCTCAGGTTCCCCACTATGGAAGGAGCCCACCACTCTGAGTTGGGACTTGACCCCCTACTCATCTGAATACAAATGTTGCTGTGCCTACGGAGAAAGATGCCAGGCTCTGTACCCAAACTTCTTTTCAGCTCTTCAGAAGAACAAATGCCCTTATTTTCCCAGATGGGTTGAAAATGGTGCTTTTTGTACTCATGTTAAGTCTTTCTTCAGAGTCTCTCACCCTGTGAAATTAACTTTAAGGTGGCTCAGCGAGCATGTGCCAGGGTACATTCTTCTGTCTCCCCCCCGCCCCCTTGGAAGAGCTTTGAGATCAGAACTGAGCCCTGGGTATTTCATACAAGTGCCATGCACACTGACTGAGTGTATTCTGTGGCTCTGGAGACAAGGACGTTGGCAGCTGGAGAATCCTCAGATATGACAGTGAGAACGTGGCCTCTCGCTATGTGGAATGGGAGTAACAGTCTCCTGGAGCTTAAGCGCGTGCTCAGGGTACATGTCTGTGTGCTGCCTCAGAGCTGTGAGCCTCTCCTTTGCCACTTGACTCTTCAGTTCATCCTGCCGGCCAGTCAGTATCTCCCGCAGCGGCTGCAGGTGCAGAGGAAGCACTTGGTCCTCACCGCTGCTCACCCTCTGAGTAGTCTTAGGCAAGTCTGTTAACTTCTGCTTACATCTGTCATGTAAGAGGACAAGACTGGCTAGCATTCCAAGAAGCTTTTGACTTTGAGGATTCTAATCTGTTTGAGTAGGCAAGCTATTAGATAAACTGAGATGACTTATCTTATGGTGGGAACTTTCTCTTCTGGAAACTCAGGGGGCTTTTCTCTGAGATAATAAAGCTCTGTCAGACACTACAGGTGATGGATGCCTTAGCTGAGTAATGAAGCCAGTCGGGGATTATTAGCCTATGTATATTTTGGGTTAAATCCTTTTTATTAGAAAACAATGCAGAATTAGAAGATTAATTGAGATTTGGCCCAGTTTTAAGTACTATTTACCAAACTAGAGATGGCTAGTCTGATCATTTTGAATGTTAAAAGCAGACCTACAGAAGCCTTGTTTTCATGGGAGAAAAGAGTCTTGATGCTTCTTCAAGTTCTTTGGAAACTACGTCAGCTGGCAGCTGGCTTTTCTTGATGTTTTAAAAGGCACATAATAATCATAAATAGAAATATATGTGGTGATTTTCTTAAGGTTGATTGTTTGTTTTTAAACTGGAATGCCATACCTTGCATATTCTTTTCTCTTGATTTTCAAATACCTATTGCTCCCTTAAAACTACCTCCATTCACAAGCCTGATCTATTTGTGTGGTTTGTACGTGGCTGATGTTTATTTGGGTAATCTGAGGTAGCAGAAGAGGAATATATTTAATCATCTAACCTTTACAGTAAGGAACATTTGAAATGTCAGCATTTTATTTCAGGAACAGGTGAGCTATTGCACTAGAAGGCCTTTATTTATTTATTTACACCCTGTGTCTTTCTGAAAAGGAATCTGAAGCAGCTTAAAGCAGCTTTATAATAAAGGGTAAAATAATATGAAAAAAATAGGAAAGAGGAAACAGAGTAAATATTCCAACCACAGGAGTCAACATAGTTGCTGTGATGAAATATGAACCTGTGTCTAAGATTCTTGGAAACTAGGCAAGGTGAGAAACAAATTATATAATCTTTAATATTCAAAAGAAGGGAACAAGTTCTTCTGGTTCAAAGCTCAGATCTCTAAGAGAGCACATTATATAAGGGATGTTGGTTTAATCCATTCAGCAAATACTTAAGCACCTATTATGTATTCAGATATGTGTCAGGTGCTGGAGGCAAAGCTATGGAGATTTGAGTGCTCTTTTCGTGAAGCTCACAGTCTACAGGTGTGATAAATATTAAACTTATGGATCTATAACCAATTCTACTTTTCTTTTGTATCAATTAGTGAAATAATAATAATTCTTATATTCGCTTAAATGTCTCGCCTTAGTATTCTTCCCTGATTTTCCAATCTGAGACCTGAAAGATGAGTAGACATCACCCAGGTTAAGAGAACAGAAAGAGAAGGCTGGGTGGGCTGCAGAACCTGAAGAGAGTGGTACAAAGGAGCCTGCAAAGGCAGGTGGTGGCGAGCATGTCAGCAGTTCCCCAACACACTGATTCAGCCTTGCTTTATCAAAGTAAGAATGTGGGTCTAAGTAGATAGCTTTTATTTCTTGAGAAATATTGGCCTTTTATTTTAAAATTACTATGCTGAGTAAATTACATACTTTAAGTCTTATTTCTTTCAAATAAGACTTGGCACCCCTATGTCAGTTCCCAAAATAACTTTAAAGAAAATTGGTCCCTGAAATCCGAAAAGCTGGGAAACATTGGTCTGCATAGGATCCTCAACAAATATGGCTAGAGAGATGTCTATCAGGATAATAGAGGTTTAGAGTTGAAGCATGATTAAGTAACAGGATTTCCTCAGGGAACTAAGGTAATGTCTTCTAAGCACATAAGCCATGGCTGCCCTGGACATGTATTCAAATTACACAGTGTACTAGGGCATCCGGCTCTGGGCTGAGTGGAGATTGAAATTTTGTCCGCATTCCTGTCCCCAAATCATGTACCCTGGTTTAGGGCAGGGTCTGCCTGGAAGAAAGGGAGCCGCCTTTTTTTTTTTTTTTTTTTTTTGCTGTACGTGGGCCTCTCACTGTTGTGGCCTCTCCCGTTGCAGAGCACAGGCTCCGGACACGCAGGCTCAGCGGCCATGGCTCACGGGCCCAGCTGCTCTGCGGCATGTGAGATCTTCCCAGACCGGGGCACAAACCCACGGCCCCTGCATCGACAGGCGGACTCTCAACCACTGCGCCACCAGGGAAGCCCAACTTCCTTCCTTCCCTTCCTTCCCTTCCTTCCTTCCCTTCCTTCCCTTCCTTCCCTTCCTTCCTTCCCTTCCTTTTTCCTTTCTTTCTTTCCTTCCCTTCCTTCCTTCCCTTCCTTCCCTTCCTTCCCTTCCTTCCTTCCCTTCCTTTTTCCTTTCTTTCTTTCCTTTCCTTTCTTTCCTTTCTCTTTCTTTCTTTTTCTTTCTTTCTTTCTTTCTTGACACTGTGGCAACACACATCATCTTCCAGCAACCTAGTCTGATTCAAGGATAGAACTTAACAAGCCTATAGGAGTGTATATGGAATGCAGTTAGGATCTCTGAGACAATTCTTTCAGCCAGGTATATTTTTTAACATACACAACTATTCTTCAATACCCATCAGCTAGCTGCTGATGATTAAAAATGGATCTAGATATTTTAGAAATTAAGCTGACAAGTGGAATTGTAAGTAACAGTAAGGAAAGAAGGGGATAGCTTCATGTCCCAGTCATTGATATAGGTACCCTATTAACGTAAATAGTACATAAGTTTACCAAAAGAATCCTGATGAGTCATATCCTAGAGAGGGTAAGGTAGCCTGTAATACAGGGAGTTTGCTTCTTGAGAAAAGTATTAGCTTTAACTACAGTCAATTTGGAATTTAGTCCTTATTGGAGAAGTATTTTTCTTAAGCCCTCGTTAAAAAGTAGAGATGGTTCTCTTTCAAAGCTTTTTAGAGAGGGTATAGCTAGTTATCATCAATAGCCATGGGAAAATAGATCTTAACTAAAAGGTCTACTTTCACAAATATGGTCTGCTAAATATGCCTCACAGGATGAATTAGCTGCAAAACGCATCCATAGGTTACAGGGTTAATTGACCTGTTCTATGGAGTTCCTTTATAATTGACCAATTATGTTGATGACTGTGCTGAAAACAATGACTTGACTTTGGTAATGTTCAGTCTAATTGCTGGAAATAAGTAATTACTCAAATTATTTTTTCCCAGCATCTTTTTCTTCATATTATACCAATTCATGTTCATTGTAGAAAAATTAGAAAATACAGATAAGAAAAAAAATCATTCATAACCCTATCCCATAAAGAAATAATACTAGCATTTTATTCATGCTCTCAAATATTTTCTACTTACATATATTTTGTGTCCATGTATATTTTTAACTAAGATGTCAATTGTGCTGACCCTGCCTCTTTCGATCTACCTCAGATCAGCTTGTAATACCACTGCACCCCCCCAGTCATATGGGAAGTTCAGTGAATGTCCTAAGATTCCTAGAATTACTCAGGGACTTTGTTAGCCTTGGTTATCATTTCTTTCTTCATCTTGTAGATGTTTCCCTATCTCCACTTGGCATACAGCTCCTTTTCCTCATTCTCCAAAACACATACAGTATCACTCACAAGGCAGCATAAAGTCCTTTGGCCTCTGAATGCCTTATTATTTTGCTCTTTCTCTGTTTCTTTGCTCTTTTCTTCTTCACATCTCCCACACCACAAATTCACAGTGTGTCTATTTCTTATTCACAGTGCCTTAGGAAAAGGCCTTGATAAGATCACTGCATGTGGCATTTAGGACCTAGTGACCTGGATGGGAAGATGTCAATGTCCCTAAAGGAATTCTAGTGATAGTGAGTAAAATGCTTTAAAAAATCCCATCATATAATGTTATTGACTTTAAAATAAAGAATGGGCCCATGCTATGTTTACACTGAAACCACACACATACATCTAACTATGTTGTTAACAGATTTCAGCGAATTTGGCCTTTTTACAACCGTCAGATTGCACTCACAATCTCTCTTCTCTAGATGGTTTGTCTCCATCTGAATTCTGCCGCACATACTATGGCAGCCATGAAAATACTCAGGTCTCCTGCTGGGGGGAGTATAATTGACTGGCAGTGCCAGCTGCTGCAACTCTGGATCCACCACCTCATTTGTACTGATGTCATGCTTCCCATGGCCAATCCCAATCACTGAGCACAGTTGGAGGTATTAATGCAGGCTCTTTGCTGCAACACGAGTGACTTCTCAGATGGATGACTGACATAAAAATTCCCCATCAGACTGGTTAAGGCTTTCTTGGAACCCCACCGTAATCTAAAACTTTTCCCACTCAATCTTCCTCCCCTGTCTTCTTTACAAGTGTCAGAACTTCTTCATCATCTGAAGGCCTTCTCTGCCTTCTCCAGCTCCCTTCTGTTTTCCTTCATGGGTGTGCCCCCCAATAAATCTCCTGTAATAATCCTCTCGACATCTGCTTCTCAGAAGTACCCAAACTAATACAGACATTTAGCAAGTGACCATAAGGCGTCATAAAACCTGTTTCTGCAAGTTTGGTGAAGTACTGAAACTCTTGTCCTATAGGTACTCAAAGTTCCTTGCCTGACAGGTTTATAAGAGGCAGACACTGCTCATAAACTAATTCTAGTGCTAACAGCTCTTGTAGTCATAGGCTTCTATTACACTCCTGTTTATGCAAGAGCAGATATGCTTGTACCTTTCACCAATGAATAAATATTTTTAGCATCTCTCATGTTAGTTGGCAGGTCCTTCAGTGCTGATGGAGTTAGTTATCACTGAAGCACTGACAGTAGCTGCTTCTGAAGCACGTGCTCCCGAGTGTACACACTGAACAGTGTTCCTCAAATATTAACTAACTACCCCTGGGGAGTAAATTAAAACCAGTGCACACACCTATTATATGGTCTACGCTTAATTATTTTAAACTAATCACAGTGGAATGTGAACTTTACACATGTCAGTGTGTCAGTAAATGCGTCATATCTAATGACTGCATAGAGGTCAATTGCATGAATATCCCACTTATTTTAATCAATTCTGCAAGAGTTGGGGTTTGGGATTCCTGATTTTTAACTGTCAGTCTCTGATTTAGCAAAGCCTTTGTGTATACTTAAGAACATTTCCAAATTTTTATAGAATATATTTTAGAAGTAGAATTATTTGGTCAAAAGCATGCACAGCTTTAAGATTGTTTTTTTTTTTTTTGCGGTAGGCGGGCCTCTCACTGTTGTGGCCTCTCCCATTGCGGAGCACAGGCTCTGGACGAGCAGGCTCAGCGGCCATGGCTCACAGGCCGAGCCGCTCCGCAGCATGTGGGATCCTCCTGGACTGGGGCACGAACCCACGTCCCCTGCATCGGCAGGCGGACTCTCAACCACTGTGCCACCAGGGAAGCCCAGCTTTAAGGTTTTTGATATTCATTGCCAAAGAGTCATCCAGGAAGTTTGTTCCAATTTACAGTCCAACTATTACTGTATGAGTAGGCTTATTTCTTTATCCTTTATTTTCTGCATGTGAAATTACGTGTAAAATGTAAATGTTTAATCGAAACAACAACAAAAACCTTTGAATCCTCCACCCAGGTTACAAATTAGAATTTAAAATCCTTCCGTGTTTGTTGCTTCGAAACATGCATTACCAGGCCTCCCCTCCTACAGCGGGGCAAATACAAAGCTAGCTGTGCGAGGGAAAAAAGGCAAGACAAACTCAATAATCTCTGGCTCTTGGGCTTCTGCTTCCAGGGAGTTTACAAGAGCACCTTCTGGGATATTCAGTGGGAGAAGGCCATTCATGAGTTCTGGGAAATCTGAGGCTCACCACAGTCTATGAATTTGGAAGGGTTGTAGTGTAAAACAGGTACTAAACATCTGATATGCCAGAGTGAAGTGAACTGCCCTAGGTTTCTTGCTTCCAAACTCACCATGGCCTTCTTTCAGCTCTCAGAACTAAATAGAGGCAGGAAAGTTCAGTGGGATGAGATAAATGCCCACAGGCAATATAGGCATCAAGACCTGAAGGAAAGAGCAACACACTTATCAGCAAATTGTCAAGAAGACCACATTTTTACCTGGGTCAGACTCTCCAGGGCATTTATCCAGGTGTTTATTTTAAAAAAGACTACACCAAGGCAGTAGGGATCATGGCCATACATCCTGCAGCATGTCTATGTGGACTCTTGATGCCCCAATCTGGTCTAGTTTCCATCTAGCATCTTGGGATGTCTGTTCCCTGTCCTCCTAGGAATTCCTTCATCCCTCTTCTATCTGGAACTCTTTTTGTTTCTCCTGTACCATGTCTTCCTTTTTCTTTGTTTATACTTTCATTTTGGTGGAACACATTTTCAGTAGCTTCTTGAGAAAGCTTATGGGTAGTAAATTCATTTTTTTGAGGCCATCATTCAACCCTCACAAAGTTTGAGAGTTTGACTATAACTTTATGTTACAAGTTATTTTCCTTCAGGAGTCTGGACATAACACCATTTTCTTTCTGCTTGCAATGATCCTATTGTAAAGTCTAAACTCATTATGATTCCTCATCCTTTCTGATCTGCTTTTTCTTCCTGGAAGTTGATAGAATCTTCTTTTCCTCTAGTGTTTTTAAGTTTGAGACGTCTTTGTGTAGATATTTTCATCTACTACTTCCATTCAGTAAGATTTTTTCAGTAATAACAGTTTACTTTCTATTCTGAGAAATTTTCTTTTTTATTGAAGTATAGTTGATTTACAATATGTTATCACTTATATGTGGAATCTAAAAAATAAAATAAATGAATGAATATAACAAAACAGACTCACAGACGCAGAGAACAAACTAGTGGTTACCAATGAGGAGAGAGAAGGTGAGCAGGGAAAGATAGGGGTAGGGGATTAAGAGGTACAAACTACTGGGAAATTTTTTTGAATAATTTTTTTTGTTTTCTGTTCTGTTTCCTCTTTTCTTTCTTTTTTTTCTCATCAGTTTTCTGGGGTTGTCATCCAATTTTCTTTTTTTTTTCTCCCATTTTCTGCTTCTTTGTCTTTTTTGCTCTACTTTCTAGGAGACTTCCCCTACTTGTTCTTCTAACCTTCTAATGACTTCATTTCTGTTATGTTTTCATTTCTAAGCTCTTGTCTGTTCTCCTAAATTTTTATGGCATCCTGTTCCTCTTTTATAGATGTAGCATTTTCTTATTTCTCTGAGGATGATGATAATTTTATTTCATTTGGTTTTGTTGATTCCTCCCCCATCTGCATTATTTATTTACTTCAAGATGCCTTTTTATGAGGGAGATCAGTTTTTTCGGTTTCTTGGTTTTTGTTTTTTGTTTTTGCGGTACGTGGGTCTCTCACTGTTGTGGCCTCTCCCGTTGCGGAGCACAGACTCCGGACGTGCAGGCTCAGCGGCCATGGCTTACGGGCCCAGCCGCTTCCTGGCATGTGGGATCTTCCCGGACTGGGGCACGAACCCTCGTCCCCTGCATCGGCAGGCAGACTCTAAACCACTGCGCCACCAGGGAAGCCCGGGTTTTTGTTTTTAATTACTGTCTTCCATGATAGGAGCTTTCCTCAGATATCTGGTAATATCTAAATGTCTGCTTAATATAAAGAATGGGGGATCTAAAAAGCTCATCTGTGGCTCTGAGAGCTTGAACTATGGGCCAAGCTTATCAACTGAGTTCACTGCAGAGTGATCTACAGTGAGGGTGGGGGAGGATCTCTGTATTCAGCATTAGGTGTAGGTTGGACGCTTTATCCTAACCTTTACTCTAACTCTAATCTGTGCCAGGATCATCACTCCAGACATCTTGCTTTCAGTTTCTCCAGAGAACAAGCTTCCAGATTTCTCTTGGGAGGGGCTATTACTCAGCAAAGTAGAATAGAGGAGGGAATCTGGAAAGTTTTTCTTTTTTTTTTTACATCTTTATTGGAATATAATTGCTTTACAATGATGTGTTAGTTTCTGCTTTATAACAAAGTGAATCAGTTATACATATACATATGTTCCCATATCTCTTCCCTCTTGCGTCTCCCTCCCTCCCACCCTCCCTATCCCACCCCTCCAAGCAGTCACAAAGCACCAAGCTGATCTCTCTGTGCTATGCGGCTGCTTCCCACTAGCTATCTACCTTACGTTTGGTAGTGTATATATGTCCATGCCTCCCTCTTGCTTTGTCACAGCTTACCCTTCCCACTCCCCATATCCTCAAGTCCATTCTCTAGTAGGTCTGTGTCTTTATTCCTGTCTTATCCCTAGGTTCTTTATGACATTTTTTTTTCTTAAATTCCATATATATGTGTTAGCATACAGTATTTGTCATTCTCTTTCTGACTTACTTCACTCTGTATGACAGACTCTAGGTCTATCCACCTCATTACAAATAGCTCAATTTCGTTTCTTTTTATGGCTGAGTAATATTCCATTGTGTATATGTGCCACATCTTCTTTATCCATTCATCCGATGATGGACACTTAGGTTGTTTCCATCTCCAGGCTATTGTAAATAGAGCTGCAATGAACATTTTGGTACATGACTCTTTTTGAATTATGGTTTTCTCAGGGTATATGCCCAGTAGTGAGATTGCTGGGTCATATGGTAGTTCTATTTGTAGTTTTTTAAGGAACCTCCATACTGTTCTCCATAGTGGCTGTACCAATTCACATTCTCACCAGCAGTGCAAGAGTGTTCCCTTTTCTCCACACCCTCTCCAGCATTTATTGTTTCTAGATTTTTTGATGATGGCCATTCTAACTTCTTAAATAGTATAATAGGGTCTGACTGCATATTTTGTAAATCTCTGATTGCTAAGAGATTTCAAGCTCTAGTTTATTCCTGCCTCTTCTGCCCCCTATTTGGGCAAGCTGATAAAAAAAGCCAGGGCACTCCTTCCTTTGGCGCCAGAGGAAAGTTCAAACCACTCCAGGAGTGAATTCTTCCATAGTCCCACCCCTTAACCATGATAAACACCAGGGCCACTCGCTCTCACTCTCAAGACACTCAAGCCAATTCCAGACCAGCTTGAGTGCTGTCCTGCTCTGCCCAGAAAGTTTCATGATGTGAGTAATACAGTTTGTTCTTACCTCTTAATGTATACATGGTGTCATCAATCTAGACGTCCCACCTGTTAATAGGGAGGGTCTCTTAGTGTGCTTGGGCTGCTATAATAAATTACTATAGACTAGGTGGTTTAAACAACAAACATTTATTTCTCATAGTTCTGGAAGCTGGAAAGTCCAAGATCAAGGTGCTTGCAGATCCAGTGTCTGGTGAGGGCCCAGACATCTGGTTTGTAGATGACTGTCTTCTCACTATATCCTCACATGGTGGAGAGCAGAGAGAGAAGAAAGTTCTCTTCTTATAAGGACACTAATCCCATCTGAAGGGCCCCATCTCCTAATACCATTTCACTGGGTTATTATAGGTTTCAACATATGAATTTTGGGGGGATACAAGCATGAAGTACATAACAGAGAGGGTCCATGTCACCTGCATTGGATGGCTACAAGAAATAGCTTTCATGGAAGATTTTCTTAGTTTTTCTTTTCCTGCCAGTCCTATGCCTTTAAGCACATTGTGGTATAAATTGACTGGCTCCCACACCTTCCCAGTAGTAGTAACTAGAGATTAGATTTATTGGGTCTACTAAGTCAATTACTACTTGCCCACCTATCTCTAGCTTCCAAAATTTTGCTTACTTTTTTCCCTTTTCTGTTTTTCTGGTTTGTATCTCTCTCTCTCTTTTTTTTTAATTTATTTTTTATTTAAAAAAATTTTTGGCCAAGCCACACCGTTTTCGAGATCTTAGTTCCCAGACCAGGGATCGAACCTGGGCCTACTGCAGTGAAAGTGCTGAGTCCTAACCACTGGACCACCAGGGAATTCCCTGTATCTTTCTCTTTAAAAAAAAAAATTCCTTCCTTAAATTTTTATTGACTTAAGAAGGTAAAAAATAAAATTAGAAACATGCATTCAACTGCTGTTTTAACCTGGAAATCCTGGGCAGCTCATTTCTTCAGAACTTGTAGACAATAGGTGCTATCTTTTCATTTATTGCTAAATTCCTGAAATGTATACTGCATTTAGTTCTAATTGCTCTGACAATTCAGATTATTGATATTATTGGATTCTGATCTGGTCCTCTGTTCATACGACTAAAAACCTAAAGTACGATTTCATGAGTCATGGCAGATTCTTAAATTCAGCCATTCAGTTTTCCCTAACTTTGCTTCCTAATTTTAGTGGCACTCCATTGTAACACAGATGGAAGCCTTTTATCAACGTTCTAGAAACAAGTTGAAATGAAAATGAATTATCTATATCTATCTCTATTCCATTTGTGTGAGAGATGGAAAGATAATCAATTCATGGGTGTCTGTTTAAAATGAAAGCCACTCTTCTTCCCTTCCTGGTTATGAAAATTTGACCCATCTTTTGAACAAATTTAGCAATGATTTAAAATTCTTGGTTATACGTTCCAGATTTAAATTATGATTTCAAAATGCAGTTGTTAAGTTGAAAATAATGATCTTATCAAATGGTAAGCCTGTTTTGGCTTCACATTTGATTTATAGGTTGGTAAAAAAATTTTATTATTAATTCAGAAGTTATGTTTACAGTAAAAGCATATAGATGAAAATTAGTCCCTTTCTTCTATAAACTTTATCAGAGTCCTAGTTTTCATTCTTACAAGCAGCAGGCCATATTAAATTTATGTCTTGAAAAATGATCTGTGTGAAGATAAGCAGGTATATAAGTATGTGGGCTTTTTTATGCTAACAAGATCATACGATGTATGCTGTTCTATACCTTATTTTATTTAACTGTATATTTCTGAAGATTATACCATATCATCACAGTTAGATCTCCCTTATATTTTTATTATGGAAATAGAATTTTTTGTGGAAATAAAACAAATACAAGAAAGTACACAAAATACATATGTTAAATGAATCAGCACAAAGCAAAAGCCCATCAGTTAAACACCACCTGGCCAGCCAAGCAATAGGATGTTCCTAACCCTTTATGTCCCCTCCAAGTTTTTACCATCTCTCCCTCAAAGGAAACCTCTTCCAAACTTTTATGATATCATTTTCTTTCCTTTAGTTTTACTACCTACATATAAATCCTTAAATCTTATAGCTTAGTTTTGCCTGTTTAGAATTTTTTGCCTGGGTTAGGATTTCTGGCAATTTAATCCTGCAAATTTAGCAATGATTTAAAATTCTTGATTATACATGAATTGTTTCATGTCTGGCTTACTTAGTGCTTTCTATTTGTCCCATTTATTTTATGTTTTTTTTTTTCCTTCAAGAGTTTCTCCTTTCTGGCCCTTACCAAAAATTTATTACTCTACTTTTTTCTTTACTACCTTGAAAGTTACACATTATTTTGCAATTCTTTTACTGGCTAACCACGAAATTATGACATACATTTTTGGTTTTGAAATCCTTATATTAATTGGTATTTACCCTCTTCATGGGCAATGCAAGAACCTGAGACTCCTTTTAGATATCTTAACTCTTTTATCCCTTTTATCCCCTCCATTTAACCCCTCTAAACTTTTAAGCCAGTATTGTTATGTCCTTTAGTTCTGTCTATGTTTGGAACACTATCATCATTGTCATCATCATCATCATCATCATTGTCAGTTTACTTATTTAAATTCACCTTTTCATTGCTCTTCATTCCTTCCTAAATCTGGGACTTCTGGTATCATTTTCCTTCTGCCTGAAAAAACATGCCTTTAATATCCCTTTTAGTGCTGATCTACTGGTTACAAATTTTGATTTGTGTGTCTTAAAATTATTTCACTCTATTATTGAAATATATATTTTGCTAAACTTATAATTCTAGGTTGGTAGTTATTTTCTTTTAGTATTTTGAAGATATTATTTTGTATCTTCTGGTTTCCATTAACTCTACTAAAAGTCAGCTATCCGCCTAATTGTTTCTCTTTTAAAGGGCAGTCTGTCTTTGTTTACTTCCAACTGCTTTAAGATTTTCTTTTTCTTTGGTTTTTAACATTTCACTATTAGGTGCCTGGTTGTTTGCTCATTATGTATTCTGTTTAGAGTTGTTTTGCCTTCTTAAATCTGTAAATTAATGTCTTTCATTTTTGGAAAATTCTTACCCATTATTCCTTCAAATAATTCTTCTTGCCTATTCTCTCTTTCTCCCCCTCCCTAGAATTCTACTTATATTGCACTTTCTCACTGTATTTTAAGTTTCTTACCTTCCTTTTTAATCTTTCCATTCTTTTGTTTCTCTTTGCTTCATTCTGGATAGTTCTTTCTGACTGATCAATATCCAGACTACTAATTTCCTTTGACTCTCTAAACAGCTGTTAAATCAGTCTATTAAATTGTTGTTAATTTTAGTTATTATTTTCCAGTTCTTGTAATTTCTGTTTATGGTTTTCAGTCTTCTGCCAAAATTCTCTATCTTGTCCTGATTCCTTGAACAAAGTAAGTATGGTTATTTAAAAGTCTATGTCTAAAAACTCTGCCTCTGAAGTACTTGTGAGTTTTATTTTCAGTTATTTCTGTCTGTTTATTATCTTGTCTCTGAGTGCCCGGTTACTTTTTATTGTGTGCCAGATGCTATATTTACAAAAATGTTGTAGAAATAATTTTCAGCTTGGAATAATATCTTCTTGTAAAGAGGATTTGCGTTCTGCTTTTTTTAAGTCATATGGAGTACCAGTATTCTGAAATAACCTTAATCTAATTTCATCCACACAGCATGTAGAAGAGTACAAATGCTACACAAGATGTGATGGTGATGCCTCTTTTGAATGATGCTAAAGTATCTTCTATGGTAAATTGGGAGATACACAATCAGATTTCAGTATAATCTGTACTGGCTACTTGTCTAACCATCAGCTGTGTACCAGGTAGTAGTTTAAGTGCTTTCAAATATCATTAATATTGTTCTTATAACAATGATTCCAAGATGGATATTACTATTATCCCTATGTTACAGATGTAAAATTGGACAGAGAGGAGTTGGGTTACTTAGCCAATGGTACATGGATTTAAATGGAAAAGCTGAGCTTTGAATCCAAGTAACCTGAGTCCAGAGTCTCTGATCCTAACCAATGAAATAGAGTGAGAATTTTCTTTAGGGGAAAAAAATTGTAGGTTATTGTTTATGCCAATTTCTCTGAGCTTCCTTAGCTCAGTTCCTGGATGCTGAATGTACTGAACCAAAGGGCAAACACCATTAATAGAATCATTTCACTTAAGTTCTTTCTAGGGGCAAGTTTTGTGAATGGTCACTAGGCTAACTTAAAGAAATTGGTTTGCTAAGAAATAATACTGTTGAGGTGAATTTAGACTCTGAGTACTATATTATTCTGGGAAATGGCAAAATTTGGAATTATGTGGGGAAGGGCAGCTAGGAGTGGGGCTCTTGACTTTGTTTAATGATTACAAATTTAAATTAAAAATGCATTATCTGTTATTTTGGCAGTGGTGTTGAGTGTTTAGGAGAAAATCACAAAAGGATTATTATGTGGGTGTGGGGACTCACTGAGAGAGATCCCATTTTGTGTAAACTCACTGCTGTGGTTCAGAATTGGGAGGAAGCAGAATGAATAGTGGGTTAAGTGTGTGGCCTCTATAAACTCCTTTGCACTGAGAGTAGATGGAGAAACTGCATCTTAAAACTCAGAATCTTTGCTTGATTCATGTGTGGGATTTGTTTATTGTGTTTCTTTTCACAGTGACTGCTCAGGCTGTTTCAGAACAGTTGGCTGAATACCCAGAGAGTGTTTGATTAGCTAAGTTAGGAAGCAAGATGCCATCCAACATAGAGGAAATTTATCCTGGATAAATGTAGATCATTTAGTCAAATTGCTAGACTCTCAGCATGCTATGGCTTCCCTGGGAGAAAATACCATAGGCACTTTCTTAGAAACACAAGTAAACAGAACTTATTTTTGAGGAACCTGAAGAGCTTGACTTAACATATGATTCAGGGCCAGCCAATATGACCTTAGAGGGAAAGATTCAATAAGAAAAGAAAATGATCAGAGTAGGGCATGAAACTAATCCTACAGAGGGCTTTTTGAGTCAGAACTCTTCTTAGTTGCAAGTGACAGAAACCAGATTTCAGCTTAATCACAGCCATCAAGAGATGGGGAAGAGGACCAAATTATGGTCTTTGGGCTTACTACACTGCATTTCAGTATAAATTTATGCTCATTTTGTTGGATGGACAGAGGACCAAAATAGTTTCAACAGGACTAAATGTACTTTGGAAGGCTCTGAACTTAAAGGGGGCGGGGGAGAGAAAGAATGCATTGGCTCATAATACTGGGAATAACAGGCATGGCACTAAATTACACTTGACTGGATCCAGAGGCTGAAAAGATACCACTGTTGCCCTTGCACCATCCAACTTACCCTTGCTCTCTGTTCCTCTCTTTGTGGGCTTATTAACTCCTACTACATATGTGCTTCTCCTATGTTACTAGAGAAGAGGGACACAGGTATATTTCACTCTTTCTAGATTAGTCAGGCCTGAGGCAAGTGTTGTATTGGTTACCTACTGATGCATAACAAATAATCCCCAAACTCAGCAGTTTAAAACAACAAACGTTGATCATCTCACACAGTTTCTGAGAGTCAGAAATCTGGAAGCAGCTTAGGTGGATGGTTCTGGGTCTCCCATAGGATTGCAGGTAAGATGTTGGCCAGGGCTGCAGTCATCTAAAGAAGCTGGAGAAACTGCTTCCAAGCTTATTCCTGTAGTTGTTGGTTGGGAGATTCAATTACTTGCCACATGGATCTCTCCACTAGGGCTACTCATACGGCATGACAGCTGGCTTCCCCCAGAGTGAGCAATCAGAGAGCAAGAGAAACCAAAATGGAGGCCACAGTTCTTTTATAACCTAATCGCAGAAGTAATATATCATTTCTACAGTAGTCTATTGGTTACACTGTACCAGAGTTGGTCTGTCTAGGATACAAGTGTCTGAATGCCAGGAAATGGAGTGATCATTGAGGGCCATTTAGAGGTCGGCTCCCACAGGGACTGTAATAGGCAGAACTCTCAGATGGCCCCAGGATTCTTGCTTCCTGGCGTACACACTCTGTATGATTCCCTTTGAGTGTGGGCTGGGCCTGTGAATATGACTGGGTAGTCACAGCCTTGATTAGAATACACTCTGTGACAGAGGTGAAGGGATTTTGCAGATGTCATTAAGGTCCCATAACAAATGATTTTGAGGTAACCAAAAGAGACATGATTCTGAGTGGGTCTGACCTGAGCAGTGAGTCCTTTAACAGAGGGTCCGAAACTTGAAGCAGTGAAGACACTCTCCTGTTGGCCTTGAAGCAGCAAACAGCCAGGTTGTGGAGAGGGCCTTGTGCCAGGGAATGGTGGGTGGCCTCTGGTTGCTGAGGGTTTCAGCGCTACAGCTGCAAGGAACCAGATGCCACTGATAGTTAGCAATCTTGGAAGACAACTCCAGGCCGCAGGTGAGATAGCAGCCCCGGCTGACAGCTTGATTGCCGCCTGGTGAAACTCTGAGCACGAGATGTAGTCAAGCTGTGCCTGACACCTGACCTACACAGATTGTGAGATAATAAATGTGTGTTTTTCTCAGCTATTAAATGTGTGGTATTTGTTTTGCAGCATAGGAACTAACATAGGTGTCTACCTGTGAAAAGAGATAGGTGGATGTCACCTCTGTTGATTTCTCCTCATATTGTGAATTGGGAGGAAAATCCCCAAGGAAGGAAAGATGCTGTTAGAGAAATGAGGGAATGGCAAGGCTGCTGGCAAAACAAACTTAGCTCTCAGAGTTTATTATAACATTTCAAACCTGGAGACCCTAGCTATTTCAAGGATGTGAATCATCAAGCAAACAACATCCTCCACTAATGTCTAAAACATTGTTCTCAAAATGTGATCTCTATACGACCTGTAATGGAACTCTCTGGAGTGTTTGTTAAAATATAGGCCTCACTCCAGATATAGTGACTCAATCTCTGTGGGGGATATAGCTTAGAGCCATGCATTATTTTTATTTATCATTTCACAGAGTTTTTTTCATTTGGAAGATTTTTGAAATCAGAAAAAAGTTGAAGTACAGCGAACACTTGTTTGCCTCTAACCAAGATTCAGTTGATGAATATTTTACCCAATTTTCTTTATTTCTTGTATACATGTATGTGTACACTATTCTATTGCTGAACCATCTGCAAGTAAGTTACAAGCATTATGACACTTTACCCCTAAACACTTTAATATAGATCTCCTACAAATGAAGTAATCTCATATAATCACAGACCCATACCACACTGAAGAAATGAAACATTGATGTATTATCTAATATATACTAAATTTTTTCCAGTAGTCCTCAAAACTGCCCTTTAGATTATTGCTTCTTAAAGTTTGATTCATAAACCAGCAGCTTAGGCATCACAGTATTTTAACAAGAATCCAGTGGTTTCACATGCACATCAGTTGGAGAAGCCCCGTAGCAATTTTTTGATTGAGGACCTAATCAAGGATCACGTTGCATTTTGATTATCAAAGTTTTCTTTACCCTCTAACATCTTTAAACTAGAATAGTCCAAGGTTTTCCTATTTTCTTTCTGTTCTCTCCTTCTGCTCCCTTTTTGTTTACCTCTCTTCCCTTCATCTACACTGGCAAAAACAATGTGAAATTTAAAAACTCCTCTATGCTTTTGAAACTAACCACAGAAAATTGTGTAAGGGTTTTTTTTTTTGTAATAAAGTATTTTTACATTAAAGTATGTACATTGTTTTTCTAGACTTAGTGCTATTGCACATCTAACAGGCTACAGTATAGTGTAAACATAACTTTAAAAAAATTTTATTGGAGTATAGTTGATTTACAGTGTTGTGTTAGTTTCAGGTGTACAGCAAAGTGATTCAGTTATACATATACATATATTCATTCTTTTTCAGATTCTTTTCCCATATAGGTTATTGCATAATATTGAACAGAGTTCCTTGTGCTATACTGTAGGTCCTTGTTGGTTATCTATTTTTTCAAAGTATTTTTTAAATTTTTCTTTTATTTATTTCTTTATTTATTTATTTATGGCTGTGTTGGGTCTTCGTTGCTATGCATGGGCTCTCTCTAGTTGTGGTGAGTGGGGGCTACTCTTTGGTTGCAGTGCACGGGTTTCTCATTGTGGTGGCTTCTCTTGTTGAGGAGCATGGGATCTAGGTACATAGGCTTAAGTAGTTGCAGCATGTGGGCTCAGTAGTTGTAGCTCATGGGCTCTAGAGCTCAGGCTCATTAGTTGTGGTGCCCGGGCTTAGTTGCTCCATGGCACGTGGGATCTTCCCAGACCAGGGCTCAAACCTGTGTCCCCTGCATTGGCAGACGGATTCTTAACCACTGCTCCACCAGGGAAGTCCTGGTTATCTATTTTATATATAGTAGTGTGTGTATGTTAATCCCAAGCTCCTGATTTATTCCTCCCACCATGTTTTCCCTTTGTTAACTGTAAGTTTGTTTTCAATATCTGTGAGTCTGTTTCTGTTTTGTAAATAAGTTCACCTGTATCATTTTTTAGTTAGATTCCACATATGAGTGATATCATATGATATTTGTCATTCTCTGTCTGACTTCACTTAGTATGATAATCTCTAGGTCCATTAGACCTAGAGATTATTCAAATGGCATTATTTCATTCTTTTTTATGGCTGAGTAATATTCCATTGTATATAAGTACCACATCTTCTTATCCATTCCTCTGTCGATGGACATTTAGGCTGCTTCCATGTCTTGGCTATTGTAAATAGTGCTGCTATGAACATTGGAGTGCATGTATCTTTTCAAATTATGGTTTTCTCCAGATATATGCCCAGGAGTGGGATTGCTGGATCATATGGTAGTTCTATTTTTAGTTTTTTAAAGAACCTCCATACCATTCTCCATAGTGGCTGTACCAATTTATGTTCCTACGAACCGTGTAGGAGGGTTCCCTTTTCTCCACATGCTCTCCAGCATTTATTTTTTGTAGACTTTTTTTTTTTTTTGCAGTACGTGGGCCTCTCACTGTTGTGGCCTCTCCCGTTGCAGAGCACAGGCTCCGGACGCGCAGGCTCAGCGGCCATGGCTCACGGGCCCAGCCGCTCCGCGGCATGTGGGATCTTCCCGGACCGGGGCACGAACCCGTGTCCCCTGCATCGGCAGGCGGACTCTCAACCCCTGTGCCACCAGGGAAGCCCAACTTTTTGATGATAGCCATTCTGACCGGTGTGAGGTGATACCTCACTGTACTTTTGATTTGCACTTTTCTAATAATTAGTGATGTTGAGCATCTTTTCATGTGCTTCTTGGCCATCTGTGTGTCTTCTTTGGAGAAATGTCTATTTAGATCTCTGCCCATTTTTTTACTGGGTCGTTTGTTTTTTTGATATAGAGTTGCATGAGCTGTTTGTATATTTTGGAGATTAATCCCTTGTCGGTCACTTTGTTTGAAAATATTTTCTCTCATTCTGTAGGTTGTCTTTTCACTTTATTTATGGTTTCTTTTTCAGATTATTTTCCCATATAGATTATTACAAAATACTAAGTATAGTTTCCTGTGCTATATAGTATGGAAACTATTGACTGTTAATAGTAAAATGGTCTCTGGGTGGTGAGACTAGTGAGTTTTAATTTTTTAGTGTATTTCCTGCCAGTTTTTTGCAGAAAGGAATAATTGTAAAATCCTGACTTGCATTGTAAATTTCATAGGAGAACTTCCCATAACATTAAATATCAATCTAACATTTAAAATCACCTCATAAATAATGTACGTTTATATACCATATTATTATTTTAATCTTCCTTTTATTGGACATTTAAATTGCTTCCAATTCTTCACTGTAACAGACAGCTTTGTCCATACATCTATTACATCTCTGATTATCATTATAGAATCCTAATGGGGTTGCTGGTGCAAAGCTTACAGTAGACTCTACCTGGGGTGTGTGCCCAGCTCATGTTGACTCCTTCAGAGGCTCTGGCTGTGTCATCATTCTCAGTCCTTGTACCTCATCATTCTGATCCAGGAACAGAGCACTTGAATTCAACCTAGTCCCCCTAAAAGATTTGGAAACCTGACAGAGGTAGAAAAGATGGGGTCATCTCAAGTAGGGACGTGGTGCAATGACCTCAGGCTTCTGCAGCTGGGTTTTGACGCTGCAGTACTCCTACTCCTGTCCTTCCTAAAGCTAGTTTGTGCAGCCCTTGTTTGAATCATTTGAGCACTTTAACTCCTTCCTTTCAAATCCATGTCTTACTTGTTATTCTGGGTTCCTTTCTGTTGCTACCACAAACGAAACCTCTAACTGATCCTGATGGTGGTTTGCATACAGCAGGCACGTAGAGAAAGGTAATACTGATACTTGGAATTAGCCATTGGACCTTGCTGAGGTAAAAGGCAGTGAGGCTCCCTTCTACGATCTGGGATAGAAATGTGAAAGCTTGTGGTAAGGGGTTGTCAAATATCTCACCAATCTCTCACTCTCAGGCAACTGGGCATCTCCTTGGGGGTATAGCTGAGTGTCTGGATAGCTGTTTCCAAAATTAAGAGAATGGAGGCTGATGAGTCACCCTGGCCCTGCCTATTATACTGCTGGTTCTGGTCCAAGATCACAAAGTCTTTAAGTGTATGTGATTGGATTCAAATTTAGGCAATCTCACTGTTTAGCCTTAGTTCTTAACCACTTCTTCATAGGCTCTGCTAAATGCAGCTAAGTCATCTTTTATGAAAAGATGCTAATGCCAACTGCCCCCACTGCAGAGTTGCCAGAGTTAACAAACCAAAAAACAAGACTATCCATTAAATCTGAATTCCAGATAACCAATAAGTGATTTGTTTTCGTGTGCATATGTCCCAAATATTGCCTAGGACATACTTGTACTAAAATATTATTAACTGTTTATCTGAATTCAAATTTCGCTGGAGGTCTTATGTTTTATCTGGCAATTCTACATGGCCCAACTCTTTATGTCTCTTTTCATTATTGTTCTCTAAGTAACACAAAGTAATATAAATTCAGCACACACATGCCTTAGAGGAGACAGTGAAGAAAACATTTTCAGAGGAAATTTCAGAAATTCAGATTTGCTAAAATCATGGCACTAGTGCTCACCAGGTAGCCTGTATTCAGTGAGCTAGCCTAGGCCGCCAGCTTTAATTTCAAGTGTGATGGCCTGATAAGTGCAAACCATTGCTTACTACTGTCCTACACTAGGTGACATTGAATGTCTTCTCCTCTATCATTCTGGGGTTTTCCTTGCTCTCAAAGTCTGCAAAAACTAAAAAAAAAAAAAAACCATTAGTTTGGATATATCTGTATGTGTCTGGCCCATCTACCTCTCATTTTGTTCTGCTATTGGAGGTCAGAAAAATCTTCTTTCCTACAAGAGACAGATTGCTGAGCCAGGCTGAAGAGTCCTGTAAAAATGCACATTGCCAACTCTTTTCGTAGGCCAGGACTACAGAGAAGATGCAGTGAAAATGGGATCCCTAAACTCAGCAGAGTTAAGAATCACAGTGAAGGCAAGTGATTGCAGCCCAGGTGGATGTGGTCAGAGATCCAAAGCCAGTGTAGTAATCAGGGCTCAGGAAATAGACAACCAGAAATCTTTGGCTCAAATCAAACATGGAATTTTTAGGAATTAAATTGATGATCCAGCCTTTATAGTCTAGTTTTTGTTTGCTTGTTTGTTTTTACTTTTTTGATATATTTAAAAAAAAATCTTCAATTGTCATCAATATTTTCAATAGCTAAACCAGGGCACTGGATGTGAATAAGGTATGACTATCCATATGTACATCTTTCAAGATTTTGAAAATATCCTAGGATGTGGTGTTGCTTTTGATCAACTGTTTTGAAGGTACGGGGCATGCGAATAGTTACCATTTGGCTTTCCTACTCTAGGTAGCCTTCATAAAAGAGGTCAAAGAGCTGATGTAGGGATTCCAGAAGTTGTCAAGGATAGACATTTCTAGTATATACTCAGAGAAAAATGTGTTAATTATAGTCCCTCAGGGACTAGTGTGAGTAAACCTAGCTGACCCACAGATAGTCCTTCTGGGAAAATAGCATCCACTTCAAGTATTTACAACAGAGAGAATTTGATGCAGGAAACCAGGTGATAGAGAAGTAGGGAAATCAAATAGAAGAGACTGAGGAACTCAGGAAACAGTAGGAAGTTACTTCTATGATGGAAGGAATTGATGCTATGGGATGCCAAGAATGAGGTCACCTTGTGGAATCTGGAACCCTGGCAGGTCTGCCTGACAGAAGTGTGAACCATGGAAAAGATGGGGCTCGTGCCAGAAATGCTGCCCAGCACATTATTCTTTACTCAGGTGGTGATTCTCATTGTAACTGCTGTCCATATGTTGTTTCCTGGTAGGTCAGCCTCTGCTCAGTTCTGTTTGTTTCTATAGCTAGAAATTCTCCTACAGGGGTTCCTGGGTTCAATAAAGACACTGGAAAATTCAGGCAGAGAGAGGGAGATACCAACCAATGCTACTAGGAAGATTTTTTAAAGTGAGGTGTCTTTGCCCATGTCCCCATCTGTTCAGGCAGTGAGATCCAGGCCCAGCATGATTCACTGTGGAATGATGATTCTGCTTCTCCTTGCATTGGATTCTGGTCCTTACTCTCCAAAGATTAGCTATCACCTTTGAGAAATATAAATTCTCTCATCTACTCACCTCTTTATCAAACCTATTTTCTGGTAATTCCTCCTTGTCTCACTTCTGTCCCCTCTTTCTTTAGACCCTAGCCCTTCTATGGATCTACCACCACCCTTGCCCTCCCTCTCTCCCCATGCCTACGGACACACTGAGTAACATTCCTTGGCCGCATTGCTCTCTCTAATTATGATCCTAATTCCCAACTACCTTACCTTAACCTTCTGAGTTGTATCTGGGACCATATCTATTGCCGTTCCTTCTCACTACATACTAACTAAAGTTCTGTGAACCAGACTTTTTTCCCTACACAGCTGCTGCATCCAGGAGTAATAATAGACTTGACAAAGCCAATGCTTATTAAAATCAGTGCTTCTCAGTTATCTGTAGTTAAATGAACAGGAAAGTTTTGTTTCTAATCTGTCATGGACAAATTCATCAGGAAGATGTAATAAAAATGGATTGCCAGAAAAATGAAATTCAAAAGAACATAAAATACAAGCCTTGATTTTTTTTATTATTACATACAGTAAGCATAGAGACTTTGATACCAATTTGACAGAGTAATTTTAAATGCTTATTCTCTATTCCTATACTTACATTATGAACCAGTAATAAACAGTTCGCTGACTGGCACCACCCTGCAGATCCCCCACTTTGAGTAGCTCTGCTTTAGATAATATTCCCCCTCAAATTCTGCTTCTGTCTGTGGTCCAAAAGAAATACTTCACCACCACCAAAACACTCTCATACAATATAGATATAAAAGAAGGCGTTTTATTCTAAGACATGGCACAGGCTATAGTCATTCTTTCTGCCACTTACCCCTAAGCCAGAGCTGACATTTATGCCTTCCTTTTCCTATTACCCATTCTGTGATCTTACCTTGGGCCCGTCCCTCAGCTATTTCCCCAGCAGGGTAACCTGAACCTTGATTCTTGAGCTGTTTTATTCTTGGTGCTCTTGCCTATAAAACAGAGATGGTCTCCCATTAACTTCTTCCACAGAACATCAAAAACAAAAGACAAAATGGAAGGGATCCACTAAGTTCCTATCATATTCCTCCTAGCTGTACAGCAGTAATTGCAAGTTCCCTTATTAGTCGTGGTCAATCGCCCCAGGCAAGACAGTTTCCCACTTTTCTGCCATTTTCCCCTGGCATGAAGAACCCAAATGACCAGTTTTAGCTTCCAGTTCAGAAGAACCATGCTGTGTCCCATGATAAAAGCATTCTTCCCTTAAGTACTAAAAGAAAGGATGAATGGACACTAAAGGGACAGTGAATAACAGTCATGAGAGCGGGTTAATCAGTTATACTTGTTAGACACACCAGTTCCTCTTCACTCCGTGGTTCTTAGATCCACATCTTGTAACCAAGGGGAGGCAGTGCCTTATTTAGCACACGGTTCGGAACCTAACCAGTAGTCTGCCAAGTAGTTATGTCATGTAGCCTCCAAGGTGGAAGAAGATGCCCTGTAAGATAGCAGAGCTAAGTTCTTATAGGCATTCCACTATGTTAGAAGGCTAACAGCTTCATTGATAGGGAACATAAAATAGTGAATTACATTTGAATTAGTCCCTGGCCTTCTTTCTTTGTTTTTGACCAAGGAACTCCCTTCACAGCCAATTTGAGTGGGATAATACGATGGTATATGGAGTGTTCAGTAAGTCTGCAGTTGGTAGTTCTGACTGAGGCATGGCCAGGAGGAAGTGGAAAAGGGAAATACTGTCCCCTTCTCTAATGAAAGTGATTAAATATTATCCAACAAGAAGCAGACTTGTCTTTGTTAGGTATGATGCCACATCAGAGATGTGAGCTGATCCCTAAGGCTGACAAGTTGAGCACTCAGCTGTGGCATAGCCTAGTCCACTTTGGTGCAGTAAAGGATTAGAGGGAAAGAATCTCTCTCCCTGCTGCCATGGCTGCCTTATTCAGGTTCCATGTGAATGCTTGCCAGAAAGGTTTCACCACCGAAGAGGCTCTCAATCACATGAATAGGTAATGATGGAGTCAGGTCAGCTGGGCCTCCTTTTCCTGCTTGCTCAATGGACTCCTGAACAATCTCATGCTCTGGATTCATTCGGAATGTTCTATACTAACACCCCTTTTCTCAATCTTCTAATCAGCCTTCTTCTGTAGCGTTGCCCAAAAATGTCCAAAAAAGTGGTACAGAGCCTGGCTTAAGGCCTCTTCTTCATTTAGCCAAAACTACATTACCCTCTACTCAACGTCCTACTGGACTGGAAGTTTCCCCTACTCCCTTGTCCTTCAGGGTTACCCACCAGGGGCTCTAGTCCTACAGAGCCTATTTACAGGTGGTGGCAGCTATTACTCTGCAGAACCGTCCTTGGTGCTCAACAGCTTGTTAGAGGAACCCCCTTTGAGGCCGTAAGTTCTGGTTGAAGATGAAACAGCAGCATGGTAGGCTCCATGGGCATGTAAGCAATCTGCGTGTGGAATTTATTTGTTCTTTCAGAGCTTGATGGAATGCTGGAAGGTGCGCTCAACTTTGTTTTTACTTTTGTTGTAGATATTGGATCTCTGATCTGTAGAATCTAAAACTCGAGTATCTTCTTCATAAACTCTGTTATCTGATCCTCCTAGACACAATTTCTGGAAGAAATATCCCTTGCTAAAGGGAGTAAAGCCTTTCTTCAAAACCTAGGAGCTTTTATTGCAATTCTCTTATTAGGAATTGTCACAGGCATCGTTCAACATCTGGACCTGCCTCAGTCATTGTATTATCTGGTCAGCTTGGTCTGTGAGGAGACCAATATATTCATGCGCACAGATGTGTCAAACACATATACCCTGTGTTTGAAAGGTCAGAAGACCAACTTAAAGCTTTTATATTGTCCCTTCTTTAGTCTTAACTCTACAGACTCAACACTAAACTTACAGTGTTGAAGTACACATGATTATGTCATGACATGTCCAATTTATTCTTTCTACAAATGTTCATATCCTAATTGTATACTAAGTTACCTTACTGCTATATAACCTTATTTTTAAAGGCTCCTTGAAACAATTATTTACTCTTATTTTCTTTGAAAGAAAGAAGGAGAAGCAGGAACCCTAGAGAGTAAAATAGCTAGGCAAACTCTTTCCTAGTTGTATAATAGAAAACTTCCATTATTTGCAAGGTAAAGCTTCAGCTGAGAATCAGTATTTTCCTTTTAATGCTTACACTAGAAAGAAATAGGAATTTTAAGGTTAGTGTGGTTTTGTTGTTAGAAATCTCTTCCTATAAAAAACATAAGGCACATTACAAACTTCCGTTGACTCGTAACTAATGTTTATTTTAGCTTCAAGATTAAAAGCAGTTTTTCACCATTAGCAAGAAAATGCATGTCTCTAACTTTACTCTGAATGCATGTCTCTAACTTTACTCTGGTACAACGTGATACAACTTCCTTCAGTATTTTGTTGTAGTGGGAAAAGAGATTATTTTTTTCTTTTATTTATGTAGACAGAAATGGAGCCTACTTCCTGTGTCAGCAGCTCTTCCTCAGGTAAAAGACTTATTTTTATTTTGTGTCACTTTGGAATGTTTGGAGACGTTTGAAGACCCAACTAACAGCAATTTAAACTTAACAGGAAGTCTAAAGATATAAAATCCATAACAGGCAGATATAAGGACTCAAAATATTATTAAAAGCCCAGATTCTTTCCATCTTTCTGCTCTGTTATTCTTATTTTGTTGACTTTGTAATCCTCATACTTGTTTCCTCACATCTGTAGGATGGCTGCTACAGCTCCAGGCATCAAAACAGTGCTCAGAAAGTAGAGGGAAGGGGTTTGCCGTTAAGTTCTGCTCTTGCATCTATCCCTGTTACAAGGATTCCGTAGAAATCCTCCCAACAGACCTCTGTTTATTTTTCATTGTCCAAAATAATACCAAAATGTTTGTTTTTTCTGTTTGATTTTAGTAGTTAATTTTGGATACAAAGCAGTACAAGAGGCTGGCCACACTTTCCTACTTCTTTAGTCTCAGAGTTAGGAGGAGGAAAAGGTGGACATACAGACATATAATTGGTTCAGTACTCAAGAGTGGGATAAATATGGTTAGCTACCAGACTCTCAGTTTGCAAGAAAGTTGGGAAGTTCTGACTGGTTTGCGCCCCTGATGCAGGCCCAGCTCTTCACAGTGTTCAGCACCCTAGTTTCTCCTTTCCCAAATGAAGAGGACTTCTATCCCACATGAGTCATGGTCATCTCATTTACATTTTCTGAACCCCACCTCAGTTCTCCTTTTAGCTAGAGGTGGTCATACCCTGCCCAAGGCTGGGTGGAGGGCGAAGGAGTTTGGTTAGCAAGAAAGGAAGGAAATGGTGCCAGTGGCTATCACAGCGTCCTTTTCACTTTATCTATTTCACACTGTTAAGTTTGCTTTTAAATGGTTTTCTGTCACATCTATGTATTGATGCTTACAAGCTGGCTCCTTCTATTCATTTTCTGAAAAACAAATCTGACTTCATCATTAGCTTTCCATTTCCTTAGTATCGATTACAGAAATGGTCATGATTGAACCCTTGCACACCTTTCCAGCATTTTCTCTTCCAAGTTGCCTGCTTGTTTTTTTATGTTCTCTCTTTTAGCTGCATCTTTGTTCTATTGTCTGCCTAGACTATCTTCCCTCATCCACTTCCCTCTTCTCTTCCTTACAGGTCAGTTTCTCCTTATCTTTCGAAACCGATGCTTCAGGAAGCTTTCTTTAACACCCCGTCCCCTCTTAAGCTCCAGTATTTTTCCTCTGTGCTTCCAGAGCACCTGGTGGGAGTCCTTGGTGCTGCCTGTATCTCTGCATTCTGATTTATTTGTGTATATAATCCATCTATCTTTTGGTACCACACTGAGCTTTTTGAGATTAGGGACTATCTGACTTACAGTCCCGTGATCTGTAGGAGATGTTCAAATTGTGTGGGTTTTTTTTGTTGTTGTTTGCTTGTTTGTTTGTTTTTAAAATAAATTTATTTATTTTATTTATATTTTTTTGGCTGAGTTGGGTCTTCGTTGCTGCGTGCAGTCTTTCTCTAGTTGTGGTGAACCGGGGATACTCTTTGTTGTGGTGCGCAGGCTTCTCATCGTGGTGGCTTCTCTTGTTGTGGAGCGTGGGCTCTAGGCGCACAGGCTCAATAATTGTGGCTTGTGGGCTCAAGAGCGCAGGCTCAGTAATTGTGGCGCACGGGCTTCGTTGCTCCGCGGCATGTGGGATCTTCCTGAACCAGGGATCAAACCCGTGTCCCCTGCACTGGCAGGTGGATTCTCAACCACTGCACCACCAAGGAAGCCCCAAGTTGCTGTTTTTAATGACAGAAAAGATGGTAGGCTTGATGGATGACTGGGGTTCCATACAAAAAAAGATCTAGTCCTGTATCCTAGAAGGTCAGGATTAATTTGAGGTATTTCACTTTCTCTTGTTTCTCAGAACTTTAATGTTTTCTGACTTTAATTTAGAAATGAGTTGTGAGTAAAAGATAGGGCTGAAGCAATAGAGCTTTACAAACAAAAGTTGTTTGGCAGGATTGACTCTGAGCTGTACAGAAAGCTCGTTGGTACAAAGCCAACCTGATAACCACTGTACTTTGGCAATGACCCACTGAGCTGTGCACACAGAGCTAGGCCAGCAGTCTTTCTTTTCTTCTGGTTTATTCTTTGGGTTAGCTACAGCTTTAAATTCTAAGAACTGAAAGCCCCTAATTCAGGTCTACATAGGCACATGTACCCGCCAGAAAGCAGTCCATTGTAAATCATCACTTAATGAACCCTCTAAGTGTTGCCGAATGAGGTCGTATAGACCCCTGCTTGGGCCCTAGGCTGGCCGAGGGCCCCTGCCTCAGTGGGGAAGGTTCTTTTTCTGCTCAGGTTCATGCAGCCAAAAAACAAAACTGAATCAGAGGTTGAAGCAGCACAAGCTTTATTCAATGGCCAGAGAACGGAGAAGCAGGAACTTAGTTCACAAATAACTGCTCACCTGGGGGACAATTAAGGCAAGATTTTAAGGGCAAGGCTAATGAAGAGAAGGCATGTGCACTGGTTTTCTGGGAATAGGCTGGATTCTTCCTGGAACTGGGGTGCCATCTCTTTTCTGCCCTTGTATGGTCCTCTAGCATCTGGGTAGGAAGCAGGTCGAACCATCTTGGTGCAGACAGGCAGAGATCTTACTATAACAGTGAGATGGTAATGAGCTGCAGGGGGACCTTCGTCCCACTTTTGAAGCTCAACCAGCTTGCACCAGTTTTCTTGTAGTTAGACTCTCTTATTCCTGTGCTGTGAACACAGCTAGAGAGTATGGTTAGTTGTGGTCTTCTGTAGGTTTACCTGGAGGGAGGAGCAGGGGTAGGTTCTGGGGCAACAGCACTGGTAACATAGCAGCTAAGAATAAGTCTTGTCAAGATTGCGTTTTGCCTGTTCTTCACACTAAATCCTTGATTCTGATATTTTGCTATAGGTCACTCAACCCTAAAACACCCTGATGTGTAGATACAAAGAGGAGTTATTTACTTCTGTATTTGAAAGGATGATACAGGGATTGAGTTAGGATGGTTAATCTCATTCTGAGGAATACTGAATATATCACTTACCCTACAAGGTATTTAAATGCAACAACTGTGACCATCACAGGATGGGACTCTGATATCAGAATTAGGTGATAAACCTAAATCAACGTTAGGAAGGAAGCCTTCTATTGCAGTCTAGCCCAGATTCTTTGACCTCCAGGTACTGTTGCTGGCCCTCCGTAGTACAGAAACATTGTCTCACACTATCTGTGGTGAGAATGCAGAGTACCGTTTTAGAGCTTTCATTATTTAGCTGAAATCCTTCCGTTGGACACAATCAACCCTAGTAGTTGGTCTGGTTAAAAAGAAGTGAGGTATCCAAATTATGTATTTTTTTTTTTTTTTTTTTTTTTTTCCTGTACGCGGGCCTCTCACTGTTGTGGCCTCTCCCGTTGCGGAGCACAGGCTCTGGACGCGCAGGCTCAGCGGCCATGGCTCACGGGCCCAGCCGCTCCGCGACATGTGGGATCTTCCCAGACCGGGGTACGAACCCATGTACCCTGCATTGGCAGGCGGACTCTCAACCACTGCGCCACCAGGGAAGCCCCAAATTATGTATTTTAAACATTTTTAAACTTAAAATACACAGCTGTCTATTCATTTTCTAATTTTTTGAGTGGAGAGCACCAAGGCCTTGTTCTGAGTATAGGGCCACTGTATGATTTTCTATATTATCTTTCTTACACAGACTAAATCAATAACTCACCATCCAGTATTTCCAGTTTTTGTTTCTTAAAAGTATCCAGGGAGCTTGGCATTTAGATTGTTAAAAAGAATTCAATTCCTTCTAGAGCTTTACAATTTGCTTTCAGTCTTTTACTATTGTTTCTCCCACACCTAATATAAATAGCTGAATTTTCTTCCCTCCTTTTTTGTGCTTTTATTTAGCTTCTCCAAAGCATTCATCTTATTTAACTGAGTTGTTGGAGAAACACCAAGTTTGTCTTGTCCTCCCGTTTAATCAATTAACATAATATATAGTTGAATTATTTAATGATGATAACACACGTTCTGAACAGAAGGGAGTAGAAGTAGACAGGCACAGCCAACAGGCTTCCTGGAGGCATTGGATGTGCCATGGGCATTTTTCAGTGTCTGTTAAAGAGGGAGAGGTGACTGTTTCCAGGAAGTCCTTGGACTTACATCTGCACATGTTCCAAACTCACCTCACTTAATGCAGTCTTGTTCAATTACTTACTACCTTTATGTGATTGGCAGAACACCTGCTGTCTGCCTTGTTAACCCTGGCATTGTTTTTTTTTTGTCTGTCACATTGGCTTTGCAGCCTTCTTGCTAAAACAAAACAAAAAACAAAACAGAAAAAACCCCTCCACTCTGTCCAGCTATATTCTTTCTCATATAGAGCACTGTTGAGGAGGATTATGTAATCTATGCTTTTGGCAAGAAGAAATATTTCATGATAGAAGTCTGAACTGGAAAATGGTCCTTGAAGGCTAGTAAGTGCCCTGGTTCCTTCTGTGTAATGTAGTTTCCTTTACGTGTGCTTTGTCTAGGGCTCCACTTCTAGGAGACCAACCCCTTTGGAGATGGGGGTTTATGGACAAGAATGAAGCTTGTCCCATAAGGAAGAAAACCGTAAGGAAGTGTGGGAAGCAGGATGGGGCAGAGATAGAAGCTAAGCAAGGATGGGGCTTTAGGTGAAGTCTCAACCTCATTTCCATGGTGGGGCTCTGGACCACAGAATGTCTCTTGACTTGAAGCCACCACTGGGGCGCAGAGTAGGGAAGGAGTGTAACTGCCAGAACCATAGCTTCCATCACCTAAGGACAAGCCTCTGAACAAGGCTACAGTGATGTGAGCAGGTAGCACTAACTGAGCAATGTGTGCTTGAGAATGAATGGATAAAAGTGATTGCAGGGGATCTGAACAGGTGATTAATGGTCTGCTAACGTACAAAATAGCAAATATTAAATATGTGGCATTTTTGAAACAGCTACTATTATTCGGCCCAATTTATGACCTCCCTAGATTTTCTTGGCCTCACCTGTTTCCTGGGCTTTTAACTGGTTGGACAAAGACAGCTCCTTCCCCAATGCCACTGCCACATTTCCAAACCTCAGCAGCTGACCCTGCCTCCCCTGGGGAGGGCAACTTCAGCATGTCCTCCATTGTACCCTGCACAGTGGAAGCTGCAACAGCTACAGGATCCAGACATGGCCCAAGGAGATCCCAGAGGCTGCAGTTTCCCTTGCCCCATATTTCCGGGTTCAGAGTGTCATCCTGGGAGACATGACGTCTGGCTTCCTTAGTGGCTGTCCTGAGGGGCCAGGTGCACAACCAGAAAGAGCATGAGAGTTCAAGCCCCATGGGGTAAACTTTGACCAGTGGAGAAAACCTATAGATAAGTTCCTTTTGTTCTCCTCATCCGATGGATTGTTCTGAGGTGCTGTGTTTCTGCAGAGGATGCCTGGAGAGCGTCCCCTGTGACTGAGCAAGAGGCTCTGCGTTCTAAAGCTATGGCCCGCAGGGCAACCGCTGCCTCATATCTGCTCTTCCTCCTTTCTTGTTTCACTCCCCTTTTCCTTCACTCTTGCTGCTCTGTAGCTGCACCTTTTCACCTCCCCCAAAATGTGTTAGCACATGCTTTTAACCTGGGTTCCAAACAAACCAAGAGCTACTCCCTACACCCGCACCCCACCCCCAAAACGAACTTGAAGCGAAGACAGTACCTCTAGAGATTCAAAATTTCAACCCAATATATGAATCCTCAAGTGGAGGATTTTCATCGTAAAACAACAGGGGAGATTTTTTTGGGTAAGGAGAAGGTAATCCTAAAATTGTTCTTTTGTTCTTTTTTCTATCTAAACAAAGTCAATCCTATTAAGATCTAAGTGGATGCTGAGGAGAAATCCCTAGGATGCTACAGAGTTTTCCTTTGTTATGACTTCTTTCACAGATTGCCTCAGTGCCCTGAGCACTGTGGAGAGGCACTGAATTTAAAAACAATGCGGCGGAGAAAGGAGCACCCTGGAAGCCACTTTTCCTGAAGGAATTCATAACGTGAACCGGCATGATTCAAGTGATGTGAAACATTCTTGTTTATTGAACAAGAAAATTGACCTTCTATGTGCAGCTGGTCATATCTAGGCCAGCAGTTATGAGGCCAGGACTAGTCTTGACTGTTACTAATGCGCAGACTAGAGAATCTGACCTGAACACAAGTGAAGTTTGTCATTGTCCCAATTAGTGCTGATGGCCTCAGTCAGTGTGGTCTGTAGCTATTAAGATGAGTATAGGAGTAGCTGTTCTGTTCTCTTTATTTTATGTTGTAGAATGGCCTCAATTTTTTCTTCTGTCTGGTTAGTCTCAGCATCTGGATTTCTTTTTGCCATGTTTCATTACAGAGGCTGCTTCTCTTTGCCTTTCTCCCCCACATCTGGAATCCAGCCAAAATGTACCAGAACAAGATGCTTTCTAACATTTGAGCCCTTTTGTGAAGGGTGCTGATTGCAACTTGGGTAGTTTCAGTTTAATCCAAGGTGGAAGATTTCTGCTGCTTTTAGGGAAGAAAATAAGTGTCTAAAAATAAAACTTAGGCATGAAAATAGGGCCAAATACTCATTAACTGCCTCACTTAGCTGAATGCTGAAATTATTTCAAAAGCGTTAAATCAAGCATTTGTGTAGAAGAGGTTGAGTCTGTTTTTTTATTCACAGTACTTTATCTTAGATGATAAACGGGTTACTGTAATTTCTCATTTTATCCAAAAGACATGAATTAACTAGTTTTCAGGGGCCTAATTTTCAGCTCATGCTGACCCTTGAATGGGAGCCCTTGTGTTCACAAGCCTTTTGGAATGTATGCTGTGGGCGAGTCAGGGTATCCATCCAAAGCTTGATAGGCTAGGGTTAAGAATTCGATCCGAGTGTGGCTGGAAGTCTCTGAAGGGATTTAAATAGGAGGCTGTTGTAGACTCATTTATATTTTTAAGGTGCGACCTCGGATGCTGTGTTGACAGTGGATTATAAGGAGGCAAAGGTAGAACAGTGGTATCCATCCAGATAACTATTTTCGATATCCAGGTAAGAGATGTTAGTGGCTTTGGAGTAGAATGGTAATGGTAGAGTTGGAGAGAAGTGCACAAATAATGGAGTTTTGTTGATCCATCAACAAGAGACTGGTTAATGGATTAGATATGGGACATGAGGGAAAGGAAGAATCAAGGTTGATTTCTAAGTTTCTGGACTAAACAGCATGGAGGATATTGAGATAAAGACTGGAGGAGAAATAGGGTAATTTTTATGGTCTTGTTCAGGGTGGAGAACAATGGTAAAGGGAATGAGGTATAAATCAAGGGATCATGTTTGTTGTGTGATGCCTTTAAGGCATCTAAATGAACAGGTCAAATGGGCAATTGAATATATGACGTTGACTCAGCAGATAAATTTAAGAATCCTTGGTGTACAGATGTCATTCAGAACCATGGAATACAGGGATTTGTAAGCAGCTCTTTGCAGGAAACCACACGTAGCAGGAAACACCTTTGTCTTGTCACTTTAGCAGAGCTATATTGTAACTAATCTTAAACCAGACACCCCCATGCTCTACTCATCTCCAGCCCAAGCACACCTATCAAGTCTTTGGATCACACAATACCTTGCCTAACCTGTTGGTTCTTTCCGTAGATCAAAGAAGTAGAAATGAAGGATAAGTAATTAACAGATGACCAGATCTCTTCCCTAGCTTCCCCTTCAGTAATCTTGTGAACAAACTCTGTTAACAAGACAGCATCTGAAGAAAGATTACAAGAAGTCGAAAAGCCTGCACACAAGCCTGTACACAGTCGGGGCTGGTGACGACTCTGACCCCCTATCTCAATGATTCACTGAAATTACTTCCCTTTAAAAATTTTCACAGCCAAGCAGAATCTTCAGAGTTGGTTTTGTGGGGACATGAGACTGCCTTCTTACCAGATTTCTGGCTTTCTGATTAAAAGCAGCTTTCCTTTCTATCAACACTTGTGTTTCTCTCAGGTATTGATTTTCAAGCAGCAAGCAGCCGGACCTGAGTTCGGTAACAGGCTTATCTAGGGAGAGAGTACCATGAAAGTATAAGTCCTGAGAACTTTCTATACTTTCACATAAATAGGGCAAGCAAAGGAGGAGGTCCAGTAAAGGACTAAGGAGGAGCAGCAATGAGGAAGGAAAAACTAGGAGAATGTGGTGGCCCAGAAACAAAGAGAAGAATCCTCCATAAAAAGGACAAGAGCCAATTGTGTTGAATGCTGCTGTGAGATTGAATAAGATAGGGACGAATTGTATCCACCATTTTTGGCAACATAGAACTTCTTGGTGTTACTGACAAAGGGTAGTTTATGACATGTCATGTAAGCAGGGGCCTGGAGTGGATTGGGGGGAAATTGTAAGGGGGAAATGGGGGTGGCTATTTAGACAATTATTTCACGAAGTTAATAGAGCTGAGAAATAGGTATATAGTTAATCCAGAGTCAGAGGAGAACGCTGTTTTTTCTCATGTTCTTTTTTTTAAATATTTATTTATTTATTTGGCTGTATTGGGTCTTAGTTGCAGCACGTGGGATCTTTGTTGCGACATGTGGGATCTTTCGTTGCGGCTCGTGGACTCCTCTCTAGTTGTGGCACACAGGTGCCAGAGCGCGCAGGCTTAGCAGTTGTGACGCGTGGGCTTAGTTGCCCCATAGCATGTGGAATCTTAGTTCCCTGACCAGGGATCAAACCCGTGTCCCCTGCATTGGAAGGCAGATTCTTAACCACTGGACCACCAGAGAAGTTCCTCTCATGTTCTTAAGATGGGACAGGGCTTCCCTGGTGGCACAGTGGTTGAGAGTCCGCCTGCCGATGCAGGGGACACGGGTTCGTGCCTTGGTCCAGGAATATCCCACATGCCGCAGAGCGGCTGGGCCCGTGAGCCATGGCCGCTGAGCCTGCGTGTCCGGAGCCTGTGTTCCTCAACAGGAGAGGCCACAACAGTGAGAGGCCCGCGTACAGAAAAAAAAAAAAAAAGATGGGACAAATTGAAATATTTTGCTCATGGGATGGATCTAGTAGAGAGAAAGAACCTAATCATAGAGTAGAGAAGGGATGTAATTACAGGGACAGATTTCTTGAATATAAAAAATGATGTGCGATGCAGAGCAAAAGTGAAGGATTTGGATTTGGGTAAGAGGAGAAGGGGAGGCAGAAAGAGTGGACAGGTGTTAATGGGTTGGTTAAATTGGTGGTAGGGGGATGAGGGAGCATCCCTAGTTAATTTTAATGAATTAATGAATCAAGAACATTAGCTAAAAGGAGGATGGGAAAAGGGGATATTGGAAATTTCAAGAAAAGGTAGAAAATATTGCAGTCATCATGGAGAATGGGAAGTTGAACCTGTAGTACAAAAGTGGAAATGGAATGCTCCAGAGTTACATTAAACAAGGTGGAGTTAGTTTTTGCTTGAAAGAGATTGATTAAATCTTAAATTGTTTTTTAATAGCCTATAAAGGTGAAATGTATTATTACATATTTACATATATTCATAGTAGAAAATGAATTTAATGATTACTTTTAATCTTACTATTCAAGAGATAAGCCTTGTGATATATATCTTTTCATATATTATACAAGCAAATACAACTATAAGAAAAAATATAAAGGTCTTATTTTCATAACTACTACTCTTTTACAAGTTTTTACTTTGCCAAGCACTTTATTTTATTTTTGTTTTATGTTACATTATTTTAATACTATGTTGGTTCCTATTACACGAGAGTGATTTAATATTTCTATATATTTCAAAATAACCACCATGGGAAGTCCAGTTTTGATCTGCCACATTACAAAGATATTACATAATTATGTACTCTATTTCCCCCACACTGTACATTTCATACCATGACTCAATTATTTTGCAATAGGAAGTGTGTACCTTTTAATCTCCCTCATGCATGTCTTTTCTTCCCCCTACTCCCTTTACCTGTGGCAACAACCTGTTTGTTCTCTGTGTCTATAACTCATGCTATTTTGTTATGTTCATTTGTTTTGATTTTTAGATTCCACATATGAGGGAAATCATACAGTATCTGTATTTCTCTGTCAGACTTATTTCCATTAGCAAAATACCCTCTAGTTCCATCCATGTTGCCACAAATGGCAAGATTGCATCCTTTTATGGCTGAATAATATTCCACTGTATATGTATATCAAAACTTCTTTATCCATTCATCTATTGATGGGCACTTATGTTGTTTGCCTATTGGCTATTATAAATAATGTTGCAATAAACATAGGGGTCCATATATCTTTTCTAAGTGGTGTTTTCATTTTCTTTTTATTTAGTTATTTAGTTAGTTGCACCAGGTTGTAGTTGCAGAAAGCAGGCTCCTTAGTTGCAGCTCGTGGGCTCCTTAGTTGTGGCATGCGAACTCTTAGTTGCAGCATGCATGTGGGATCTAGTTCCCTGACCAGGGATCGAACCTGGACCCCCTGCATTGGGAGCACGGAGTCTCATCCACTGCACCACCAGGGAAGTCTCTGGTGTTTTCATTTTCTTCAGATAAATACCTAGGAGTGGAATTTCTGGATCATATGATAGTTGTACTCTTAATTTTTTGAGGAATCTTCATACTGTTTTTCACAGTGGCTACATCAGTTTCCATTCCCACCAACAGTGCACAAGGGTTCCCTTTTCTCCACATCTTTGCCAACACTTGTTATTTGTTGTCTTTTTAAATTCTTTTTTAAATTGAGGTATAGTTGATGTACAATATTATATAACTTTCAGGTGATTCACAATTTTTAAAGGTTCTGCTCCATTTACAGTTGTTATAAAATACTAGCTCTATTCACTCTGTTGTACAATATATCCTTGTAACTTATTTTATACATAGTAGTTTGTTCCTCTTAATCCCAAGCTCTATCTTGCCCCTCACCCCTTCCCTCTCTCCACTGGTAACCACTAGTTTGTTCTCTATATCTGTGAGTATGTTTCTTTTTTGTTATATTCAGTGGTTTGCTTTATTTTTAAGATTCCATCTAAAGTGAAATCATACAGTATTTATCTCTCTTTGTCTGACTTATTTCACTTAGCATTATACCCTCCAGGTCAAACCATGTTGTTAAAAATGGCAAAATTTCATTCTTTTTTATGGCTGGGTGGTATTTCATTGCATATATATACCACATCTTCTTTATCCATTCATCTGTTGATGGACACTTAGGTTGCTCCCATATCTTGGCAACTGTAAATAATACTGCTATGAACACTGGGGTACATGCATCTTTTCAAATTAATGTTTTTGTTTTTTTCAGATATATACCCAGGAGTGGAATCGACGGGTCATATGGTAGTTTTATTTTTAGTTTTTTGAGAAATCTCCACACTGTTTTCACAGAGGCTGTACCAATCTACATTCCTACCAACAGTGTAGGAGGGTTCCCTTTTCTCCACATCCCCACCTACATTTGTTATTTGTGTTCTTTTTGATGATAGCCATTCTGACAGATGTAAGGTGATAGCTCATTGTGGCTTTGATTTGCATGTCCCTGATGATTAGCAATGATGAGCATCTTTTCATATGCCTTTTGCCCATCTGCATTTCCTCTTTGGAAAAGTGTCTATTCAATTCTTCTTCCCATTTGTTAATTGGGTTGTTTGTTTTTTTGATGTTGAGTTGTATGTGCTGTTTATATATTTTGGATATTATCCACTTATCTGTCATATCACTTGCAAATACTTTCTCCCATTTGGTAGGTTGTCTTTTCATTTTGTTGATGGTTTCCTTTGCTGTGCAAAAATTTTTAAGTTTAATTAGGTCCCATATGTTTATTTTTGCATTTATTTCCTTTGCTTTAGGAGACAGATCCAAAAACATATTGCTATGATTTATGTCAGAGTGTTCTACCTATTTTTTCTTCTATAAGTTTTATGATTTCTGGCCTTACATTTATGTCTTTAATCCATTTTGAGTTTATTTTTGTATATGGCATTAGAGAATATTCTAATTTCATTCCTTTACATGTAGCTGTCTAGTTTTCCCAACACCACTTATTAAAGATTCTGTCTTTTCTCCATTGTTTATTCTTTTCTCCTTTGTCATAGATTAATTGACCATAAGTGTGTAGGTTTGTTTCTGTGCTCTCTATCTGTTCCATTGATCTATGTGTCTGATTTTGTGCCAGTACCATACTGTTTTTGATAACTGAAGCTTTGTAGTATGGTCTGAAGTCAGGGAGCATGATGTCTCCAGCTCTGTTCTTCCTCAAGATTGTCTTGGCTAGTCGGAGTCTTTTGTGTTTCCATACAAATTTTAAAATTATGTGTTCTAGTTCTGTGAAAAATGTCCTCGGTATTTTGACAGGGATTGCATTGAATCTGTGGATTGCCTTGGGTGGTATGGTCATTTTAACAACATTCTTCCAATCCATGAACACAGTATATCCTTCTATCTGTTTATGTCATCTTCAGTTTCTTTCATCAGTGTCTTATAGTTTTCCAAGTACAGGTCTTTTACCTCCCTGCATAGGTTTGTTCCTGAGTATTTTATTCTTTTTGATGCAATGGTAAATGGGATTGTTTCCTTAATTTATCTTTCTGATAGTTCATTGTTAGTGTATACAAATTCAACAGATTTATGAATATTAATTTTGTATCCAGCAACTTTGCCAAATTCATTGATGAGCTTTAGTAGTTTTCTGGTTGCATCTTTAGGATTTCTATGTATAGTATCAGGTCATCAGCAAACAGTGACAGTTTTACTTCTTCCTTTACAATTTGGATTTCTTTGTCTTGGCTGATTGATGTGGCTATAATTTCCAATACTATGTTGAATAAAAGTGGTGAGAGTGGGCATTCTGACCTTAAAGGAAATGCTTTCAGCTTTTCACTGTTGAGTATGATATTAACTGTGGGCTTGTCATATATGACCTTTATTATGTTGAGGTATGTTCCCTTTATGCTCACTTTCTGGAGAGTTTTTATCATAAATGGATTTTGAATTTTGTCAAAAGCTTTTTCTGCATCTATTGAGATGATCATATAGTTTTTATTCTTCAAATTATTAATATGGTACACCACATTGATTTGTGGATATTGAAAAATCCTTGCATCCCTGAGATAAATCCCATTTGATCATGGTGCATGATCCTTTTAGTGTATTGTTAGATTTGGTTTGCTAATATTTTGTTAAGGATTTTTGCAAGTATGTTCACCAGTGATATTGGCCTGTAATCTCCTTTATTGTGATATCTGTGACTGGTTTTGGTATCAGGGTGATGCTGGCCTCATAGAATAAGTTTAGAAGCATTTGTTCCTCTGCAGTTTTTTGGAATAATTTGAGAAGGATAGGTGTTAACTCCTCTAAATGTTTGGTTGAATTCACCTGTGAAGCCATCTGATCCTGGACTTTTATTTTTTGGGAGTTTTAAAATTACTGATTAAATTTTATTACTGGCAATAGGTATGTTCATATTTTCTGTTTCTTCCTGGTTCAGTCTTGGAAGGTTGTACATTTCTAGGAATTTGTTCATTTATTCTAGGTTGTCCATTTTATTGGCATTTAGTTGTCCACAGTAGTCTTTTATGATCCTTTGTGTCTCTGCGGTATTGGTTATATCTTCTCCTCTTTCATATCTGTTTTTAATGATTTGGGCCCTCTCTTTTTTTTTCTTGATAAGTCTGGCTAAAGGTTTATCAATTTTGTTTATCTTTTCAAAGAACCAGCTCTTGGTTTCACTGATCTTTTCCATAGTTTTTTTAGTCTATTTCATTTATTTTTATTCCAATCTTTATGATTTCTTTCCTTCTGCTAAATTTGAATTTTATTTGTTCTTTCTCTAGTTGCTTTAGGAGTAAGGTTAGATTGATTATTTGAGATTTTTCTTGTTTCCTGATGGAGGCTCATATCACTATAAACTTCCTCTTTTAACTGCTTTTGCTGTGTCCAATAGATTTTGGATCTCTGGTTTTTCATTTTCATTTGTCTCCAGGTATTTTTTTAATTTCCTCCTTGATTTCTTCAGTGATCCGTTGGTTGTTTAGCAGCATATTGTTTAGCCTTCACATGTTCGCTTTTTCAGTTTTTTTTTTTCTTCTTGTAGTTGATTTCTAGTCTCATAGCATTGTGGTAAGAAAAGATGCTTGATATGATTTCAGTTTTTCAAAATTTACTGAATCTTGTTTTGTGTCCTAGCATGTGATCTATCCTGGATAATGTTCCATTTGAACTTGAAAAATCTGTATAATCTGCTGCTTTTGGATGGAATGTTCTTATTATATCTCCTAAGTTCATTTGGTCTAATATGTTTTCTTATTGATTTTCTGTCTGGCTGATCTATGCATTGAAGTAAGTGGGGTGTTAAAATCTCCTACAGTTATATTACTGTCAGTATTTCTCTTTAGGTCTGTTAATATTTCCTTTATCTGTTTAGATGTTCCTGTGTTGGTACGTATATATTTACAGTTGTTATATCTTCTTGGATTGATCTCTTGATCACTATGTAATATCCTTCTTTGTCTCTTGTAACAATCTTTATTTTAAAGTCTATTTTGCCTGATAGAAGTATTGCTACCCTGCTTTATTTGATTTTCATTTGCATGGAATACTTTTTCCACCCCCTCACTTTTGGTCTGTGTGTGTCTTTAGATCTGAAGTGATTCTCTTGTAGGCAGCATATATACAGGTCTTATTTTTGTATCCATTCAGCTACTCTATGTCTTTTGACTGGAGCATTTAGTCCATTTACATTTAAAGTAATTGTTGATATGTATGTTCTTATTGCCATTTTGTAATTGTTTTGGTGTTGTTTTTGGTTCCTTTCTTCTTTTGCTCTTGTCCTTTGTTATTTGATGAGTATCTTTAGTATTATGTTTGGATTCATTTCCCTTTTGTGTGTGTTTATACATTATAGATTTTTGGTTTGTGGTTAACATGAGGTTTATATATAACAGCTTATATATGTATCCATGATTATTTAAAGTTGCTGATCTCTTAAGTTTGAACACTTTTTTTAAAATATAAATTTATTTATTTGTTTTTGGCTGCATTGGGTCTCCATACAAATTAAAAAAAATTTTTTCTTTTTTTAAATTAATTAATTTCTTGGCTGCATTGGGTCTTTGTTGCTGCACGTGGGCTTTCTCTAGTCGCAGCGAGCAGGGGCTACTCTTTGTGGTGGTGCGCAGGCTTCTCATTGCAGTGGCTTCTCTTGTTGTGGAGCACAGCCTCTAGGCACGCAGGCTTCAGTAGTTGCAGCACGCAGGCTCAGTAGTTGTGGCGCACGGGCTTAGTTGCTCCACGGCATGTGGGATCTTCCTGGACCAGAGCTCGAGCCCATGTCCCCTGCATTGGCAGGTGGATTCTTAACCACTGCACCACCAGGGAAGCCCTGAACACATTTTAACAACTGTAACAACCTTGCATTTTTATGCCCTCCTCCATGTTTACTGTTTTAGCATAATATTTTACATATTTTGTGTATCCCTTAACTATTCATTGTGGATATAATTTTACTACTTTTGTCTTTTAGTCTTCCTCCTAGCTTTATATGTGGTTGATTTACTACCTTTACTGTTTACTTGCCTTTTTGAGGTTTTTCCTTTTGTAATCTTCATACATGACCTTTTCTTTGTGCTTGGTGAAGTCCCTTTAACATTTCTTATAAAGTTGGTTTTGTGCAGCTGAGCAATTTTGCTTTTGCTTGTCTGTAAAACTTTTGCTGTCTGCTTCAGATCTGAATGATAGCCTTCCCTGGTTGAGTATTCTTAGTTGTAGATTTTTCCCTTTCATCACTTTAAATATATCACGCCACTCCCTTCTGGCCTGCAGAGTTTCTGCTGAAAAGTCAACTGATAGCCTTATGGGAGCTCCTTTGTACATCACTTGTTGCTTTTCACTCACTGCTTTTAATATTCTTTATCTTTAAATTTTACCACATTTTTTTTTTTTTTTTTTTTTTTTTTTTTGCGGTACGCGGGCCTCTCACTGTTGTGGCCTCTCCCATTGTGGAGCACAGGCTCCAGACATGCAGGCTCAGCGGCCACGGCTCACGGCCCAGCTGCTCCGCGGCATGTGGGATCCTCCCAGACCGGGGCACGAACCCGTGTCCCCTGCATCGGCAGGCGGACTCTCAACCACTGCGCCACCAGCGAAGCCCTAAATTTTACCACTTTAATTGCACTGTGTCTAGGTGTGTTCTTCTTTGCGTTGATCCTGTTTGGGACTCTCTGTGCTTCCTGGACCTGGATGTCTGTTTGCTTTCCCAGGTTAGGGAAGTTTTCAGCTATTATGTCTTCAGATATGTTCTCTGTCCCTTTCTCTCTCTCTTCACTTTTTGGTACCCCTATAATGTGAATATTAGTGCATGTGATATCCTGGATGTCTCTTAAACTGTCCTCATTTCTTTTTATTCTGTTTTTTCTATTCAGCTTCAGTGATTTCCACTACCGTTTTCCAGTTCACTGACCTGTTTCTCTGTATCATCTAATCTATTGATTCCTTCTAGTGTACTTTTCATTTTCCATTATTGTATTCTTTGTCTCTACTTGGTTCCTCTTTATATCTTCTAACTCTTTGTCAAAAACTTCTGACTTTTCACTCTCTTCATCCATTCTTCTCCCAAGTTCTTTGAGCATCTTTATAATCATTCCCTTGAATTCTTTATTGGGTGGATTGCTTACCTCCACTTCACTTAGTTTTCTTCTGGGGTTTTATCTTGTTCCTTTGTTCAGAACATACTCATTTGCTGCCTTAATTTGCCGTTTTTATTTCTATGTATTTGGTAGGTTATATTTCCTGACTTTGGAGATATGGCCTTTTATGGGAGGCATCCTGTGTGTCCCATCAGTGCTGTCCCCTCTGGTCACCAGAGCTGTATGCTCTAGTGGTTCTCCCTTGTGGGCTGCATGTGCCCTTCTATTGTGGTGGGCTGACTACTGTGGGTGTTCTGGTAGGTGTGGCTGGCCCCTGGTCCTGCTGGTTGCCAGGCCTTGTGTTGTGTAGGGGCTGCCAGCCACTGGTGGGTGGGCCCACATCATGTGGTGGCTGGCTGCAGAGCCCCAGGGGGCCCTGGGGCTAGTTGTAGCCTATTGATGAGCAGAGCTGGGTTCTGGGTGGGTGGTTGCTCAGCCAGGGGTCCCAGATATAGTGTCAGCCTACTGGTGGGCAGGACCAGTTTTCTGACACTGCTGGATATGGGCTCTAAGTTGTCCCAAAGCTGGTATTGGCCTACTGCTGAGTGCAGCTGGATCCTGGAGAGGCTGACTGAGGGGTCCAAGGTGTCTTGTAGCTGGCGTTGGCCAGCTGGTCGGCATGGCTAGGGTTCAGGGGTGTCCAGAGCAGGTGTCTTCCTGCTGGTGGGTGGGGCCTGGGGCCAGGGTGTCCTGGGAATAGAGCCTGTCAACTGGTGGGTAGAGTCATTTCCTGGGGTTTCTGGCTACATGGCCCAAAGTGTCCCAGAGCTGGTATTGGCCTGCTGGTAGGTGGGGCAGGAGCCCCAGGGGTTCCAGAGATGATGCCATCCTGCTGGTTTGTGGGCTGAATCCTGATACAGAAGGCTGTGGGACTGCATTGGTCTTGGGGCTGGTGTCCGCCTGCTGGTGGGTTGGTCCATGACCTAGGGGATCCAGGGCTAATGCTGGCTCAGTGCTGGGCCAAATTGTGTCCTGCAGTCTCTGGCTGCCAGGCTAGGGATCCTGGAGATGATGCTCGTTCTCTGGTGGGCTGTGCAGGGTTTAATTCTGGATCATTGGTGGACCAAGCCAAGTCCCAGGTTCTCTGGCTACAGGGCCTGGGTGTCCTAGAGCTGTTATTGATCATCTGGTGGGCAGGGTGGGAGCCCAGGGGTCCCAGGGCTAATACTGGTCCACTGAGAGTACAGCTGTGTCCTGGGGCCCCTGGTTACAGGGACCTGAAGGTCTCAGAGTTGGTGTTTGGCCTGCTGGTGGGTGGGGCGGGGTCCCAATGGCTAGCTTTGGAGCCCCAGGACTCCCAGGCCTACTGCTGGTGTATATTGGGTGGGGTTGTGTCCTGGGTCCTCTGCTGGACAGGGCTGGGTCCTGGGGCTGGTGAGGCCTCAGGAGGTCTTGAGGTAGCAGGCTTGCTGGTGGGCAGGGCTGAGTTGTCCCCACACTGGTGCTGACGGGCTGGTGGGTGAGGGCAGGTCCCGTCACTAATAAACTAGAGGGAGGATTCCAGAATGGCACTTGCCAGCACCAGTGTCCTCACCAAAGAACGACTTCCCCAGAATGGCTGCCACCAGTGTCTGTGTCCCAAGGGTGTGTTCCAATTGCTTCCTGCCTCTCTGGGAAGCTTCTAAAGACCAGCAGGTGAATCTGACCTAGGCTCCTTTCAAATTACTGCTTCTGCCCTGGGTCCCAGAGTATGTGAGATTTTGTGTGAGCCCTTTAACAGTGGAGTCTCTATTTCCCACAGCCATCTGGCTCTCCCGAATGTAAGCCCTACTGGCCTTCAAAGTCAAGCATTTTGGGGGTTCATCTTCCCAGTGCAGGAAGCTTGGCTGGTGAGGTTGATGTGGGGCTCAGACCCTTCACTCCTTGGAGAGAAGCTCTGCAATTGTAATTATGCTCCTGTTTGTGGATCACCCACCCAAGGGTGTGGGTCATGACCATACCACATCTCTGTCCCTCCTACCCCCCTCTTTGTGGTTTCTTCCTTATATCTTTAGTTGCAGAAGATCTTTTCTGGTAGTCTTCAGGTCTTTATCATCAACAGTTGCTCCGTAAATGTAATTTTGATGGGCCTATGGGAGGAGATGAGCCTAGGGTCTTCCTACACTGCATTTGGCCACTTGCCAAACATTTTAGCTATTGCTCTGAGAAAGATGGAAACTATTAGAGTGATAATTTTGACATATGGCAAATGTTTTCCCTATTTATTTGTATTTTAATATGTTTTTCTTGCTTTTCCAGTTTTTTAAAGTTTTTTTTTTTGTTTTGTTTTTGGCTGCTCCACTCGGCTTGCAGGATCCTAGTTCCCCAACCAGGGATCAAACCTGTGCCTTGGCAGTGAAAGCACGGAGTCCCAACCACTAGACTGCCAGAGAATTCCCTGCTTTTCCCATTTTTATGTAGACATATCTGATATAGAAAAGTATAGCCATGTTAAAAAGGCCCTTTTCCAAGGCTGTATATTCATTTATTTTATTTTAGTATTTAAAATGTAAAAATGAAACTATAAATTATTAATTTACCAGGTTTCATTTTGATAGGATATTATGAAGGAATCTAACTTTATTTTTTAGAATAGTTTTAATCATTCTTGCATCTCATATCCTACAACAGATTGAGTACAACTTTGTAATAGTAGAGCTCCCAAATGATTTCTTCAAAATTTTCTTTTAGAGGTTTTAAAAATTATCTATAATCCCATCACTAGAGAAAATCAGTTCTATTTACTTACTTGAATTTATACCATGTGTGTATGCATTTTGCCATCTATATTTTCTCACTTTTTTTAGTTTTCAAAGTACTGTTTGTAAACCATGATTTTAATGGCTGCTTCATAATTTGCACAATTATTGGACTTAAGAATATGCTTTCAGGTTTTGTTTTTTTAAAGTGTGATGATAAATAACACCATAGTTAACACCATTGGCATTTAATTTTTTTTTTTACATCTTTAATGGAGTATAATTGCTTTACAGTGGTGTGTTAGTTTCTGCTTCATAACAAAGTGAATCAGTTATACATATACATATGTTCCCATATCTCTTCCCTCTTGCGTCTCCCTCCCTCCCACCCTCCCTATCCCACCCCTCCAGGCAGTGACAAAGCACCGAGCTGATCTCCCTGTGCTATGCGGCTGCTTCCCACTAGCTATCTACCTTACGTTTGGTAGTCTATACATGTCCACGCCTCTCTCTCGCTTTGTCAAAGCTTACCCTTCCCCCTCCCCATATCCTCAAGTCCATTCTCTAGTAGGTCTGTGTCTTTATTCCTGTCTTACCCCTAGGTTCTTCATGACATTTTTTTTTCTTCAATTCTATATATATGTGTTAGCATACAGTATTTGTCTTTCTCTTTCTGACTTACTTCACTCTGTATGACAGACTCTGGGTCTATCCACCTCATTACAAATAGCTCAATTTCGTTTCTTTTTATGGCTGAGTAATATTCCATTGTATATTGTGCCACATCTTCTTTGTCCATTCATCCGATAATGGGCACTTAGATTGTTTCCATCTCCGGGCCACTGTAAATAGAGCTGCAATGAACATTTTGGTACATGACTATTTTTGAATTATGGTTGTCTCAGGATATATGCCCAGTAGTGGGATTGCTGGGTCGTATGGTAGTTCTATTTGTAGTTTTTTAAGGAACCTCCATACTGTTCTCCACAGTGGCTGTATCAATTTACATTCCCACCAACAGTGCAACAGGGTTCCCTTTTCTCCACACCCTCTCCAGCATTTACTGTTCTAGATTTTTTGATGATGGCCATTCTGACCGGTGTGAGATGATATATCATTGTAGTTTTGATTTGCATTTCTCTAATGATTAATGAAATTGAGCATTCTTTCATGTGTTTGTTGGCCATCTGTATATCTTCTTTGGAGAAATGTCTATTTAGGTCTTCTGCCCATTTTTGGATTGGGTTGTTTGTTTTTTTCTTATTGGGTTGCATGAGCTGCTTATAAATTTTGGAGATTAATCCTTTGTCAGTTGCTTCATTTGCAAATATTTTCTCCCATTCTGAGGGTTGTCTTTTGGTCTTGTTTATGGTTTCCTTGGCTGGGCAAAAGGTTTGAAGTTTCATTAGGTCCCATTTGTTTGTTTTTGATTGTATTTCCATTTCGTTAGCAGGTGGGTCAAAAAAGATCTTGCTGTGATTTATGTCATAGAGTGTCCTGCCTATGTTTTCCTCTAAGAGTTTGATAGTTTCTGGCCTTACATTTAGGTCTTTAATCCACTTTGAGCTTATTTTTGTGTATGGTGTTAGGGAGTGACCTAATATAATTTTACATGTACCTGTCCAGTTTTCCCAGCACCGCTTATTGAAGAGGCTGTCCTTTCTCCACTGTACATTCCTGCCTCCTTTATCAAAGATAAAGTGCCCATATGTGTGTGGGTTTATCTCTGGACTTTCTATCCTGTTCCATTGATCTATCTTTCTGTTTTTGTGCCTGTACCATACTGTCTTGATTACTGTACCTTTGTAGTATAGTCTGAAGTCAGGGAGCCTGATTCCTCCAGCTCCATTTTTCGTGCTCAAGATTGCTTTGGCTATTCGGGGTCTTTTGTGTTTACATACAAATTGTGGAATTTTTTGTTCTCGTTCTGTGAAAAATACCCATGGTAGTTTGATGGGGATTGCATTGAATCTGTAGATTGCTTTGGGTAGTAGCCATTTTCACAATGTTGATTCTTCCAATCCAAGAACATGGTATATCTCTCCATCTATTTCTGTCATCATTAATTCCTTTCATCAGTGTCTTATAATTTTCTGCATACAGGTCTTATGTCTCCTTAGGTAGGTTTATTCCTAGATATTTTATTCTTTTTGTTGCAATGGTATATGGAAGTGCTTTCTTGATTTCACTTTCACATTTTTCATTATTAGTGTATAGGAATGCCAGAGATTTCTGTGCATTAATTTTGTATCCTGCTACTTTACCAAATTCATTGATTAGCTCTAGTAGTTTTCTGGTAGCATCTTTGGGATTCTCTATGTATAGTATCATGTCATCTGAAAACAGTGACAGCTTTACTTCTTCTTTTCTGATTTGGATTCCTTTTATTTCCTTTCTTCTCTGATTGCTGTGGCTAAAACTTCCAAAACTGTGTTGAATAAGAGTGGTGACGATGGGCAACTTTTTCTTGTTCCCGATCTTAGTGGGAAGGCTTTCAGTTTTTCACCACTGAGGACAATGTTGCCTGTGGGTTGGTCATATATGGCCTTTATTATGTTGAGGAAAATTTCCTTTATACCTACTTTCTGCAGGGTTTTTATCATAAATGGGTGTTGAATTTTTTCGAAAGCTTTCTCTGCATCTATTGAGATGATCATATGGTTTTTCTCCTTCAATTTGTTAATATGGTTTATCACATTGATTGTTTTGTGTATATTGAAGAATCTTTGCATTCCTGGAATAAACCCCACTTGATCATGGTGTATGATCCTTTTAATGTGCTGTTGGATTCTGTTTGCTAGTATTTTGTTGAGGATTTTTGCATCCATGTTCATCAGTGATATTGGCTTGTAGTTCTCTTTCTTTGTGACATCCTTGTCTGGTTTTGGTATCAAGGTGATGGTGGCCTCGTAGAATGAGTTTGGGAGTGTTCCTCCCTCTGCTATATTTTGGAAGAGTTTGAGAAGGATAGGTGTTAGCTCTTCTGTAAATGTTTGATAGACTTCTCCTGTAAAGCCATCTGGTCCTGGGCTTTCGTTTGTTGGAAGATTTTTAATCACAGTTTCAATTTCAGTGCTTGTGATTAGTCTGTTCATATTTTCTATTTCTTCCTGATTCAGTCCTGGCAGGTTGTGCATTTCTAAGAATTTGTCCATTTCTTCCAGGTTGTCCATTTTATTGGTATATAGATGCTTGTAGTAATCTCTCATGATCTTTTGTATTTCTGCAGTGTCAGTTGTTTCTTCTCCTTTTTCATTTCTAATTCTATTGATTTGAGTCTTCTCCCTATTTTGCTTGATGAGTTTGGCTAATGGTCTATCAATTTTGTTTATCTTCTCACAGAACCAGCTTTTAGTTTTATTGATCTTTGCTATCGTTTCCTTCATTTCTTTTTCATTTATTTCTGATATGATATTTATGATTTCTTTCCTTCTGCTAACTTTCGTTTTTTTTTTTTTTTTTGTTCTTCTTTCTCTAATTGCTTTAGGTGCAAGGTTAGGTTGTTTATTCAAGATGTTTCCTTATTTCCTCTTTGATTTCTTCAGTGATCACTTTGTTATTAAGTAGTGTATTGTTTAGCCTCCATGTGTTTGTATTTTTTACAGATCTTTTTCTGTAATTGATATCTAGTCTCATGGCACTGTGGTCGGAAAAGATACTTGAAACAATTTCAGTTTTCTTAAATTTACCAAGGCTTGACTTGTGACCCAAGATATGGTCCATCCTGGAGAATGTTCCATGAGCACTTGAGAAAAATGTGTATTCTGTTGTTTTTGGATGGAATGTCCTATAAATATCAATTAAGCCCATCTTCTTTAACGTATAATTTAAAGCTTGTGTTTCCTTATTTATTTTCATTTTGGATGATCTGTCCATTGGTGAAAGTGGCATGTTAAAGTCCCCTACTATGAATGTGTTACTGTCGATTTCCCCTTTAACGGCTGTTAGTATTTGCCTTATGTATTGAGGTGCTCGTATGTTGGGTGCATAAATATTTACAATTGTTATATCTTCTTCTTGGATCGATCCCTTGATCATTATGTAGTGTCCTTCTTTATCTCTTCTAATAGTCTTTATTTTAAAGTCTATTTTGTCTGATATGAGAATTGCTACTTCAGCTTTCTTTTGGTTTCCATTTGCATGAAATATCTTTTTCCATCCCCTTACTTTCAGTCTGTATGTGTCTCTAGGTCTGAAGTGGGTCTCTTGTAGACAGCAAATATATGGGTCTTGTTTTTGTATCCATTGAGCCAATCTGTGTCTTTTGGTGGGAGCATTTAGTCCATTTACATTTAAGGTAATTATCGATATGTATGTTCCTATTCCCATTTTCTTAATTGTTTGGGGTTTGTTATTGTAGGTCTTTTCCTTCTCTTGTGTTTCTTGCCTAGAGAAGTTCCTTTAGCATTTGTTGTAAAGCTGGTTTGGTGGTGCTGAACTCTCTCAGCTTTTGCTGGTCTGTAAAGGTTTTAATTTCTCCATTAAATCTGAATGAGATCCTTGCTGGGTAATCTTGGTTGCAGGTTTTTCTCCTTCATCACTTTAAATATGTCCTGCCAGTCCCTTCTGGCTTGCAGAGTTTCTGCTGAAAGATCAGATGTTAACCTTATAGGAATTCCCTTGTGTGTTATTTGTTGTTTTTCCCTTGCTGCTTTTAATATGCTTTCTTTGTATTTAATTTTTGACAGTTTGATTAATATGTGTCTTGGCGTGTTTCTCCTTGGATTTATCCTGTATGGGACTCTCTGTGCTTCCTGGACTTGATTGAGTATTTCCTTTCCCATATTAGGGAAGTTTTCAACTATAATCTCTTCAAATATTTTCTCAGTCCCTTTCTTTTTCTCTTCTTCTTCTGGAACGCCTATAATTTGTATGTTGTTGTGTTTAATGTTGTCCCAGAGGTCTCTGAGACTGTCCTCAGTTCTTTTCATTCTTTTTTCTTTATTCTGCTCTGCAGTAGTTATTTCCAGTATTTTATCTTCCAGGTCACTTCTCCATTCTTCTGCCTCAGTTTTTCTGCTATTGATCCCATCTAGAGTATTTTTAATTTCATTTATTGTGTTGTTCATCATTGTTTGTTTCATCTTTAGTTCTTCTAGGTCCTTGTTGAATGTTTCTTGCATTTTGTCTGTTCTATTTCCAAGATTTTGGATCATCTTTACTATCATTATTCTGAATTCTTTTTCAGGTAGACTGCCTATTTCCTCTTCATTTGTTAGGTCTGGTGGGTTTTTATCTTGCTCCTTCATCTGTGGTGTGTTTTTCTGTCTTCTAATTTTGCTTATCTTACTGTGTTTGGGGTCTCCTTTTTGCAGGCTGCAGGTTCGTAGTTCCCATTGTTTTTGGTGTCTGTCCCCAGTGGCTAAAGTTGGCTCAGTGGGTTGTGTAGGTTTCCTGTTGGAGGCAACTAGTGCCTGTGTTCTGGTGGATGAGGCTGGATCTTGTCTTTCTGGTGGGCAGGTCCACGTCTGGTGGTGTGTTTTGGGGTGTCTGTGGCCTTACTATGATTTTAGGCAGCCTCTCTGCTAATGGGTGGGGTTGTGTTCCTGTCTTGCTAGTTGTTTGGCATAGGGTGTCCAGCACTGTAGCTTGCTGGTCGTTGAGTGAAGCTGGGTGCTGGTGTTGAGATGGAGATCTCTGGGAGATTTTCGCCATTTGATATTATGTGGAGCTGGGAGGTCTGTTGTGGACCAGTGTCCTGAAGTTGGCTCTTCCACCTCAGAGGCACAGCACTGACTCCTGGCTGCAGCACCAAGAGCCTTTCATCCACATGGCTCAGAATAAAAGGGAGAAATAGTAGAAAGAAAGAATTAGTAGAAGAAGGAAGGAAGGAAGGAAGGAAGGAAGAAAAAGAAAGAAAGAAAGAAAGAAAGGAGGGAGGGTGGGAGGGAGGGAGGGAGGAAGGAAGGAGGGAAGGAGGGAAGGACGGAAAAAAGAAAGAAGGAAAGAAGATAAAGTAAAATAAAGTACGATAAAATATAATAAAGTTATTAAAATAAAATAATAATTATTAAGAAAAAACATTTTTAAAGATAAAAGAAAAAAAAAAGGACGGATAGAACCCTAGGGCAGATGGTGGAAGCAATGCTATACAGACAAAATCTCACACAGAAGCATACACATACACACTCACAAAGAGGAAAAGGGGAAAAAATCATAAATCTTGCTCTCAAAGTCCACCTCCTCAATTTGGGATGATTCGTTGTCTATTCATGTATTCCACAGATGCAGGGTACATCAAGTTGATTGTGGAGCTTTAATCCGCTGCTTCTGAGGCTGCTGGGAGAGATTTCCCTTTCTCTTCTTTGTTCTCACAGCTCCCGGGGGCTCAGCTCTGGATTGGGCCCCGCCTCTGCGTGTAGGCTGCAGGAGGGCGTCTGTTCTTCGCTCAGACAGGACGGGGTTAAAGGAGCAGCTGATTCGGGGGCTCTGGCTCACTCAGGCCCGGGGAGGGAGGGGCACAGAGTGCGGGGCGAGCCTGCAGCGGCAGAGTGCGGGGCGAGCCTGCACCAGCCTGAGGTGCGCCGTGCGTTCTCCCGGGGAAGTTGTCCCTGGGTCCCGGGACCCTGGCAGTGGCGGGCTGCACAGGTTCCCCGGAAGGGGGGTGTGGATAGTGACCTGTGCTCGCACGCAGTCTTCTTGGTGGCGGCAGCAGCAGCCTTAGCATCTCATTCCCGTCTCTGGGGTCTGCGCTTTTAGCTCCGGCTCGCTCCCGTCTCTGGAGCTCCTTTAAGCAGCGCTCTTAATCACTCGCGCACCAGGAAACAAAGAGGGAAGAAAAAGTCTCTTGCCTCTTCGACAGGTCCAGACTTTTCCCCGGACTCCTTCCCGGCTAGCCGTGGCGCACTAAGCCCCTGCAGGCTGTGTTCAAGCCGCCAACCCCAGTCCTCTCCCTGTGCTCCGACCGAAGCCCAAGCCTCAACTCCCAGCCCCGCCCGCCCCGGCGGGTGAGCAGACAAGCCTCTCGGGCTGGTGAGTGTTGGTCGGTCCTTATCCTCTGTGCGGGAATCTCCCCGCTTTGCCCTCCGCACCCCTGTTGCTGTGCACTCCTCAGCGGCGCCAAAGCTTTCCCCCTCCGCCACCTGCAGTCTCCGCCCACGAAGGGGCATCCTAGTGTGTGGAAACCTTTCCTCCTTCACAGCTCTCTCCCACTGGTGCAGGTCCTGTCCCTATCCTTTTGTCTCTGTTTATTCTTTTTTTCTTTTGCCCTACCCAGGTACGTGGGGGTTTTCTTGCCTTTTGGGAGGTCTGAGGTCTTCTGCCAGCGTTCAGTAGGTGTTCTGTAGGAGTTGTTTCACGTGTAGATGTATTTCTGGTGTATCTGTGGGTAGGAAGGTGATCTCTGCGTCTTACTCTTCCGCCATCTTCCCGGAAGCCTTGGCATTTAATATTTAATTGAATTTATTTTTAGTATATTTCCTAGAAAAGCAATACATGTCCACTGTAGAAAGCTTTAAAAATAACCGACAAAAACTATTATCCAGAGAACCACTATTTAACGTATACCAAATCTTTATTCATTCAACAGCCATTTTTCAATACCTGTTATGTAACAGGTACTGCTTTAGATGTGAAACCTGTTCTTCAGAGTTAACATCCTTCTGTAAATTTAGTGATATGTCATGTCAGCCTCCTATGTGCAGAAATGTGTGTGCTTTTAAAAAGGGACCATGCTTCTTAAAAGTAGCATTGTAATCTGATTTTTCTCCTGTAACATTAAGAGCTTCTTTTGATGCCATTGACCCATATTTTACAGTATTATCTTTAATGGTTGCAGAAGAATTATTTGTGTGAATGTACCATAGTTAATTTAATGAATCTCCTATAGGCAGACACTTTAATTCTTTCTTTTCCAATTCCTGTTTGTACTTAAAATCTGTAACTTGTATATTTTGCTTCTCTTTGATAGTATAACTAATACGACCTCCACGTGACATGAAGGCACAGGCAGCTCTGTCTTTCATCTTCATTCTTATACCATCTCTATGTGGATCTCAAGGTAAGCATCTTTATAATACACCCAAGTGTCAGTTGTTTGTATCATTAGATAGGAACATGAGCCACAAGGCAAGGGAGCTGTTTCCTCTGTAGCCATAGCTTATCAACTTTTCTAACTTTTCTTCTATCTACTCTAAGGTTCTTTCTAATCTGTTATCTGCTACCAAATATAAAATCACTAGAAAGGCAAGTTTGATTGATTGGTTGATTTGGTTTTTTTTTTTTTAAGTGTAAGCTTGGTACTTACTTGACACTTGACAAAAGGCGTTATCAGCTTTGCTAGGCCCTGTGGCAGGCATTTTAAATTATCCAATGAAATATTAGAGGTGTTTAGTAGAGCAATTAGGGAGGTCGACAAAAACACTCCTTTTCTTTCCCACCTTTCCATGTCTTTCTTCTCAGCTTGATGCCACATTCCTCTAGCACTTGGTACAGAGATAGACTAAATCTCTCTAAGGCAAAGTGGGACATAGAGTGGAAAGAGCCTCAGAGGAGGGGGCAGAGGAAAAAGACTTTGTGACAAGGCCATATGAACACCCGATTATCCCATCTAGGGTAGCTTTGAGCAAGGTCAAAGGAGTTTAGTCCATTGTCCGTAAGATAAGGTCCTTTCCAGTGCAAATATCACAGAATTCATAGATAGGGCATATGATCTACTAAAATGTTTTGTGAATTGGTTAAAAAATCTGGATACTGCCTTCAGTGATTATGAAATGGGTAAGTAGATTTTCTTTGCAAAAACCTGATTGTGATGAGTCCATTTGCTTTTTAAAATCACCTTCTGAAGTTGACAGTAAATATATATATATATATATATATATATATATATATATATATATATATATATATATATATATATACACACACACACACACATATACAAACATATATATTAGGAGGATTGGACCTCTACATTTATATCCAGAATAATATTCCTTAACTATATTTTGATGGACTCATAGTATATCCTGAGAGTTGTCTTAAAGCCAAAATAAATGAATCACTTCATTTCCCCTTTTGGACTCCTCCTCTTATGTGCACCCTTTCTTGAAACTAATGTCTACATATTCCCAACAGACCCCTTAATGCAGCATTGTCTTCTACATGCTCCAAATATTTCCTAACCCAGCCAAGTTAAGTTTATTCTATTCTTTTAGGGCCTGCTAGCTCCAGCTAGCTGGATAAACTAATTTGTTATTGTTATAGTAGGTGTTAAAAATGAATGTGTTCAGGAAATAAAAATCAACAGGAATCTTTAATTTATATAACATACATAATTTCCAGCAACTGTAGCAGGCCAGGATCAGAGGAGAGATGAGACTATTGATCAAGCATGGAACAAAGTTCCTATGCTTTATGCTGTTGTCAATTCTCATGGTTACATTTAATACAACAGATACTCGATTGAAATTTCAGACACTCAAACATAGAGCTTCATGGCTTGTTTCTAGTAATTAGACTAGCAAGTGTTCTTGATAGATGATGTGGTCTGTTAATGATCAGGCTGCTGACCTAGGATAGTTCTTCTAGGTAGTCCTGGTATAACGCTTGATAAGCACCCATCACTAATTCTCTTCATAACTGCTCTTGTTTTTAGATACGTTCTTTTTAGCTTCCATAAGTCATATTCCTATGAGTGAGCAAACAGTCATTGGAAGACTTGATGAAGATGTAATTCTCCCTTGCTCATTTGAGAGTGGGCCCGATGTTGTAGTTCACTGGAAGAATCAAGATAACTATGTTTACTCATACTACAAAAACAGTGACCAGTTGGAAAAGCAAGATCCCAGATATGTAAATAGGACATCCCTCTTCCTTGATGAAATTCACAATGGAAATGCCTCCCTATCTTTCAAAAGATTAAAGCTTCAGGATGAAGGAACTTACATATGCTACGTGGGAACATCACTTGGAAAAATCATAAACAAAGTGGTACTAAAAGTGGGAGGTAAGTGTACATATACCATTTTACAAAACATGACAATGATACCATTCCATGTTTTCTGTAATGCCTTCTTCTTAATTTAATATGCTATGGGCTTCCTTCCAAGATAATACATACAAACTACCTCATTATTTTTAATGCATAGTGTCTCATAGTTTAGACATGCTATAATTGATGCACCCGTTCCTCCATTAGTAAGTATTTAGGTATTTCTAGTGTTTTACGTTACAAAAAATGTGATGAACATCCTTATATTTAATACTGGGAAATGGTCTGAAACAAAAGTATCAGAAGTAAAATTTTAATATGGCACTTATACCAGCAGCATAAGAGTATACATTTTCCCCTTAAGTCTTATCAACACCTAATATTACCCATCTTAAGACATTCTGCCAATATGATAGCTTAAAAATATTGAATTGATTTAAATTACATTTTTCTGTTTTCTAAATGAAGTTAATTGTAATACTATATGCTTTCCTCCTGTTTGTATTAACTTCATTTATCTAATCATTTATTTATTGGGAGGGGCATTTTCTAATGGGTTGTTTTATCTAGCTCATGTTCTTTCTCCCTCTGTTCCATTTATCTGCTTCAGACCTTGACTCAGAAATCTAAGAATTATGGGTAAACAAAGAATCAAAAAGGCTCTGAGTCAGTACCTGAAGAGTACAAACTGCTGCGTGAGCTCTAGTTTATCAGCTTTGGCACCCACATTTTGACTGCTCAGTGAGGCCATTAGATTTTTTTCTAGAATTCTTTCTAGAGAATTGAGCTTGCTAGTTGCTATGTATCCATACATGCTCTTTTTTCCTTGTAGATCACCAGACTATATCTTAAGGTTCTACAGAGTTTTTGCTGTTTTTCCTTTCAGAAACTGCCAAGTTTTGCTCGCAAAGCTTAGCTTTTCATTTCATGGGTATTAAAATAATGTGTTCTGCGCAGATGGGCTAAAAAGAAGCTAATGACAGTTCCTCACGTGCCCTTCTTTCTCCCACATAGCTTTTGTCACACCTGTGATGAAGTATGAAAAGAACACCACAAACAGCTTCTTAATATGCAATGTGTTAAGTGTTTATCCTTATCCAATTATCACATGGGAAGTGGATAATACACCAATCTCTGAAAACAATAAGGAAGAAATCGGATCTTTGGGTCCTTTTTATATTAACAGTAGAGTAAATATTACAGGATCAAATTCATCTTATCAATGTGCTATTGAAAACACATTGCTGAAGCAAACATGGACAGGGAGATGGACAATGAAAGGTAGGCTCCACAAGGCTTTCTGTGTACCTGTGCTGTCAGAGATTGGGAGGGAATGGGGTTTGATTTACAAGTTAAGAGAAGAACACAAAGGAAGGAAATGCATTTGCAGCAGTTAGAAGACCAGGACTGGAGTCCCAGATCTAATATTACTGGCTCTGTTACCTCACACAGTCATTTTTACTTCTGAGCGCTGGTTCCTGGTTGGTAAAATGGAAGTAATTCTTACCTTGCAAGGTGTTTATGAGTTGAAGGAAAACAATTGTGAAATGGAAAGCAGAAAATACATCCATGAACATTGCTGTATTTCTCTATGGTTCTTCTACATAGAATTTTCTACTTGCATTGGACTTTAGAAGATCAGAGGAGAAGGAAAGGATACTTGTTTCTGAGCAGGTCACAACCTCTGATTCTTGCCAGTTTTTCAACCAACAGAAATTAGTATTGCTTCTGTTTAGTCTCTTTCTGTTTAGTCTTCTTAAGTAGTATTAGCCCATTAATCTTTATCAGCACCTCTACTCCTTCCTCTCATTTATTTGAACAAACCCAAACTCTCACCAGTCTCTATATCTATAAGCTACTGTTTAAGAAGAGTTTAAGGAGAAGAAAAATTAATTTGGCACCATTTATCTAATTCTGAGGAAAATTATCAATATTCTTTTATACTTCACTAGAAGCAAAGCAAATTTTTTCTGTAAATCTCTATTATGTGGTGAAAGTGGAGGTTAGCTTTCCTTTTTGGCCTTCTCTTCCCCTGAGTTTCTATTTTTAATATTTAAATTTATTGAAGTATAGTTGACTTACAATAATATTAGTTTGGGGTATAAAACATAGTGATATTTTTATAGATTACACACCATACAAAGTTATTATAAAATATTGACTATATTCCTTGTGCTGGACATTACATCTTTGTGACTTATTTATTTTGTAACTGAAAATTTGTATCTCTGAATCATCTTTAACTATTTCGCTTCTCTTCCCATCCCTCTCCCTTCTGGTAACCACTAGTTTGTTCTCTGTATCTGTGAGTCTGTTTCTGTTTTATTATGTTTGTTTTTTAGATTCCACATATAAGTGAAAACATACAGCATTCGTCTTTATTTCTCTACTTATTTTACTAATTATAATACCCTCCAGGTCCATCCATGTTGTCACAATAGCAAGATTTTATTCTTTATTTATGGCTTGGTAATATTCTACTTAGTGTGTCTGTGTAACTCAAATCTTCTTTATCCATTCAGCTGTCAATGGGCACTTGGTTGCCTACATATCTTGGCTATTGTAAATAATTGTTCTATGAGCTATGAACATTGGGGTGCATATATCTTTTTGAATTAGTGTGTTTTTTTCCTTCAGATAAATATGCAGGAGTCAAATTCCTGGATCATATGGTAGTTCTATTTTTAATTTTTGAGGAACCTCCATCATGTTTTCCATAGTGACTGCACCAATTTAAATTCCCACCAACAGTGCACAAGGATTCCCTTTTCTCCACATCCTCACCGACACTTGTTATTTGTTGTCTTTTTGATAACAGTGATTCTGACAGGTGTGAGGTGATATCTCACTGCAGTTGCATTGATTTGCATTTCCCTGATGATTAGTGATGTTGAACATCTTTTCATGTGCCTGTTGGTCATCTGTATGTCTTATTTGGGAAAATGTCTACTCAGGCCTCTGCCCATTTTTAAAAATCAGATCTTTTTTTGTTTGTTTGTTTCATATTGAGTTGTATGAGTTCTTTATATGTTTTGGATATTAAACCCTTACCAGGTATTATATCATTTACAAATATCTTCTACCTTTCAGTAGGTCACCTTTCAGTTTCACTGATGGGTTCCTTCCCTGTGTAAAAGTTTTAAAATTTGATTAGGTCTCATTTGTTTATTTTTGCTTTTGTTGCCCTTGCCTGAGGAGACAGATCAAAAAAGTATTGTTAAGACTTATATCAAAGAGCATACTACCTATATATTCTTCCAGGAATTTTATGATTTCAGTTCCTACATTTAAGTCTTTAACTTGTTGTGAGTTTATTTTTGTATATGGTATGAGAAAATATTCTAGTTTTATTCTTTTACATATAGCTGTCTAGTTTTCACAACACCACTTATTAAGGAGACTGTCTTTTTTCCACTGTATATTTTTGCCTCCTTTGTCGTAGATTAATTGACCATAAGTGCATGGGTTTATTTCTGGGTGCTCTATTCGGTTCCAGTGATCTATGTGTCTGAGCTTTGTGCCAGTACCATACTATTTTGATTACTATAGCTTTGTAGTGTAGTTTGAAGTCAGGGAGCATGATAACTCTAGCTTTCTTCTTTCTGAAGATTTTTTTGGCTATTTGGCCAAAAAAAATCACTAATCATCAATAATTTGTGTTTCCACACAAACTTTAGAATTATTTGTTCTAGTTCTGTGAAAAATGTCATGGGTATTTTGATAGAGGTTGCATTGGATCTGTAGATTGCTTTGGGTAGTATGGACGTTTTAACAATGTTAACTTTTTCCAATCCATGTACACAGAATAGCTTTCCATTTATTTGTATTGTTTTCAATTTCTTTTATCAGTGTCTTACAGTTTTCAAAGTACAGGTCTTTCATGTCCTTGGTTAGATTTATTCCTACATATTTCATTCTTTTTTATTTAATTATAAATAAGACTTTTCTTAATTTCTCTTTCTGATATTTTTTATTAATGTACAGAAACCCAACTGATTTTTTGTACATTGACTCTGTATCCTGCAAATTTATTGAATTTGTTTATTCTAATAGCTTTTTGGTGGAGATTTTGTGGGTTTTTTATGTATGGTATCATGTCATCTGCAAATAGCAACAATTTGGATTCTTTTCTTCTAATTTGGGTTGCCTTTTATTTATTTTTTTTCTTGTCTGATTGCTGTAGCTAGGATTTCCAATACTATGTTAAATAGAAGTGGCAAGAGTGGCATCCTTGTCTTGTTCCTGATCTTAGAGGAAAAGCTTTCAGCTTTTCACCCTTGAGTATGATGTTACCTGTGGGTTTGTTATATATGGCCTTTTTATGTGAATGTATGTTCTCTCCAAACCAACTTTGTTGAGAGTTTTTATCATAAGTGGTTGTTGGATTTTGTCAAATGCTTTTTCTGCATCTTTTGAGATGATCATGTGATTTTTATCCTTTGCTTTATTAATGTGGTATATCAGATTGATTGACTGATGGATATTAAACCATCCTTGCATTCCTGGGAAAAATTATACTTGATCATAACATATGATCCTTTTAATGTGTTGTTGAATTAATTTGGCTTACAATATTTTGTTGACGATTTTTGAATCTAATTTTTTGGGGGATATTGGCCAGTAATTTTCATTTCTTGTAGTGTCTTTGATTGGTTTGGTATCAGGGTAATGTGGCATTGTAGAATGTGTTTGGAAGTGTTCTCTCCTCTTCAATTTTTTGGAATAGTTTGAGAAGGATAGATATTAACTCTTCTTTAAATATTTGGTAGAATTCTCCTGTGAAGCCATTTCATCCTGGACTTTTGTTTGTTGGAATTTTTTTAGTACTGATTCAGTTTCATTACTAGAAATCAGTCTGTTCAGCTTTTCTATTTCCTCCTAAATTAGTCCTGGAAGAGTATAAGTTTCTAGGAGCTTATCCATTTCTTCCAGGTTGTCCTATTTGTTGATGTATAACTGTTTATAGTATTCTCTGATGATTGTATTTCTGTGATATTGGTTGTAACTTCTCCTCTTTCTAATTTTATTTATTTAGCACATCTTTTTTTCTTGATGAGTCTGGCTAAAGGTTTTTCCAATTTTGTTTATCTTTTCAAAGAAACAGCTCTTAGTTTCATTGATCTTTTCTATTGTTTTTTGGTCTCTACTTCGTTTATTTTCACTCTGACCTTTGGTATTTCATTTCTATACTAGCTTTGGTCTTTATTCATTTTTCTTTTTCTATATCCTTTAGAAAAGATACGTCATTTGAGATTTTTCTTGTTTCTTGAGGTGGGCCAGTATCGTGATATACTTCCCTCTTAGAATTGCTTGTGATGCATCCCATAGATTTTGGAACATTGTGTTTCTATTTTCATTTGTCTCAAGGTGTTTTTTGATTTCCTCTTTTATTTCTTCATCAACACTTTGTTTTTTAGTAGCATATTGTTTAGTCTCCACGTTTGTGCTATTTCCAGTTTTCCATAATTGATTTCTAGCTTTATACTATTGTAGTCAGAAAAGATGCTTGACATGATTTCAGTCTTCTTAAATTTATTGAGACTTGTTTTATAACCTAGCATTGTGACCTATCCTGGAGAATGTTCCATGTGAAGTTGAAAAGAATGTATATTCTGATGTTTTTTTGTATGGAACGGTTTCTAGTTATCTATTAAGTCCATTTAGTCTAATGTGTCATTTAAGATCATTTGCTTATCTGGGAAACTATTTCTTCTTCAATTCTGAATGATAACCTTCCTTGGTAGAGTAACCTAGGTTGTAGGGTTTTTCCCCTTTCAGAATTTTAAATCTATCATATCACTCCCTTCTAGACTGCAAAGTTTCTGCTGAAAAATTAGCTGATGGTCTTATAAGAGTTCCCTTTTATGTGACTCTTTGTTTTTCTCTTGCTGCCTTGAAAATTTTTTTGTCTTTAACTTTTGCCATTTCGATTATGATATGTTGGTGTAGATCTCTTTGGGTTCATCTTGTTTGGGACTCTTTGAGATTCCTGGACCTGAATATCTTTTTCCTTCTTCAGATTAGGGGAATTTTTAGCCATTATTTCATCAAATATGTTTTCTACCCCTTTCTCTCTTCTCCTTCTGGAACACCTATAATATGAATGTTAGTATGCTTGATGTTGTCCCAGAGGTCCCCTTAAACTATCCTCATTTTAAAAATGTATTTTTTCTTTTTTGTTGTTCTGATTGGGTGGTTTCCACTATTCTATCTTCCAGGTCACTTATGCATTCTTCTGTATTACCTAATCTGCTCTTGATTCCAATTTTCATTTCAGTTATTGTATTCTTCAGCTCTTTTTTATATTTTCTAATTCTTTGTTGAAGTTCTTACTGTGTTCCTCTGTTCTTTTATTGAGTTTGGTGAGCATTTTTTGTTGTGTTTTTTTTTTTTTTTTGCCGTACTCGGGCCTCTCACTGTTGCTGCCTCTCCCTTTGCGGAGCACAGGCTCCGAACGCACAGGCCCAGCGGCCATGGCTCACGAGCCCAGCCGCTTCACGGCACGTGGGATCCTCCCGAACCGGGGCACAAACCCGCATCCCCTGCATCGGCAGGTGGACTCTCAACCACTGCGCCACCAGGGAAGCCCCTGGTGAGCATTTTAATGACCATTGCTTTGAACTCTTTATCAGGTAAACTACTTATCTCCATTTCATTAGGGTAGTTCTTTCATTTGGGACATATTTCTCTGTCTTTTCAATTTGTTCAACTCTCTGTTTGTGTTTATAAAACTAGGCAAGACAATTACCTATCTCAATCTTGAAGGTATGTCCTTTTGTGAGAGTCTCCCTATGCAGTCTCCGTGTGCCCAGTGGCTTTGGTGGGAGAGCTGGATATGAAGCAAGCATGGAGAGGGGACTTTTCTGGGGCATACCAGGGCTATCCCTGGCACGGGCTGGAGCTAGGGGGTGGGGTGGGCTAGAGTTGGAGCCTGGTATGGACTGGGGCTTCTCCTGAGGTGTGTTGGGGGCTGCTGCCTTGGTGAGGGGTGGGGACTAGAGCTGAGCCAATCACAGGCCAGGGCTTCTTCTGGGGCATGCTGGGGGTGCAGCCTTGGTAGGTGCAGGCTGGAGCCAGGGGGGCTAGAGCTGGAGTCTGGCACAGGCCAGGGCTTTTCCTGGGGCATATGAGGACTACTGCCTTGACAGGGGTGGAGCTGGAGCAGTGCAGGGTCTCCCTCATGGGTGTGGGTCCTGACTAGATCACTTCTCTTCCCCTCCTATTCACCTTGGTGTATTTTTTTCTTTATATCCTTAGTTATAGATGAGCCATTCTGCTGGTCTTCAGGTCATTCTCAGAGAGAGTTGTTCTATATGTAGTTGTAGTTTTAGTGTGTCTGTGGGAGGAGGTGAGCTTAGGGTCCTCCTACTCTGCCATCTTGGCCCTGCCTCTACCCCTGAGTTTCAAATTCTCAAAATATTCACCAAGAAGACACTAAAAATATGAACTATTCACTACCTTTATATGATGTCAATAGTGTGAGCAGCCAGTGTTCTCTGTTCATCAGCCAGGCAGCAATGGAATCATGGGAAAGGGTTGAAAATATTAAATTGCAAATATTTTCTAAGGAAAATCATAATTTCTCATGTTTATTCAGAAATGAGTATCCTGGAGTTCCAACAGTTCCTTAGGCTCAGCGTTATTTTGTCTTGTTGAGGATCTATTATGTACCAAGCTTTGTCACTCTCAGACTGTGAACTTAAGAACCGGATGTGTACTAGATGCTGTGGACTCTTACTTCTGGATCCACAGCATCTAGTACAAACATGTAAAAATAAAACTAAACCAGGAATGCAGCATACAAAGAGAGTGAGTAATTCTGTTCACCATGGTTGGGTGTGGGTCAGGTTTTTACAGAACATATGCTTAAGGAAGTTGCATAAGGGCAGAATTTTAAAAGAGCAGTAGGAAATTCCAGGAGAACATAGGCATTCCAGGCAAAAAACATACTAGACACAAAAGCACAGAGGAGTAAATATTGCTTGAATTTGTGGAAATATAAATGGTTGAGGGTTAAACTGAAGTATCAAAAGATAAGCCTAGAGTAGAAGGCAAAAACCAGATCAAATGGCTTCATCTTGCTGAGGAGCTTGAGCCAGCCCTGGAGGTAGTATGGAGCCAAAGAAGGTTATGAAATATTGGAGCGACTGGAAGTGGCATTTTAGATGGCTTGCTTTGGCATCACTCTCGCACAGGTGGACTGCAAAGTAGGTATGTCTAGAACCAGGGAGAACAATTCATGGTAGTCCATAGAGGCCAGCTGACAGAACTAGAGAATAGGAAGGACAAGATGGAGTTAGCTCTGGAGGGACAAGCTAAGAATACCCAGCAGAGTCCCTGTTCTAAGAGCTCGGTCCAGTGAGGAATTACCTGCACAGTTAGAAATATACTTCTTACGTGCAAGAAAAGAGACTCTGTCTTGAAAGAGAGATTAAGAAGTGGTTGAGACCATGAAATTAGCAGAGACTGCCACGGTGTAGATAGTGACAAGGACGTAACTCCAGCACTCAGGGTCAGCAGAGGAAGATCACTGAGTTTAAAAGGCTGATAACCATAGCAACATTCTTGAGTGATCACCGTCAGGCTGTAGGAGTTAAAAACCAGGTATGTCACCTCCCTAGCTGGCCCAGGCTTAGGTCTCCTGAAGCCTAAGCTTAACCTTGGTGGGAGACTTTGAAATAGTGGTAGTAAAGCTTTTAATAAACTCCACAGTACAAATATCTCATTGCTTTCCAAAAGGTATTTTCAAAGATATTTCTAGGTGTAACTTAGAAAATTCATTTGAAAATTTTGTTTTCATTAATCTTTACTTTTCTATTCTGTTTTTAGATGGCCTTCGTAAAAATGAAAGGGAAAATGTTTCACTCTCGTGTAAACCTGAAAACAGTTTTTTCCTACCAAATGAAGATTTCAGGGTCACTTGGTCCAGGGTGGACAGTGGGAATTCTTTGGTCCTGGCTCACTTTCTGAACTCCTCACAAGAAACAATTATCAATGAACCCCTACTTTCACGGAACAAAATTCTGATAAGCCTGCATGACTTCTCTTTGACTTTGAAGGATCTTCGTCTTTCAGACAGTGGAGAATACCTGTGCAACATTTCTTCAAGCAAATATACTTTACTCACCATCCAAACACTGTATGTAGGTAAGTTACAAGTAGGGTTGCATAATGGGTTTCGGGTACAGCAGTAGAGATTGTGAACATCAAACAGGAAAATTAGGTTGCCATTTCAAGAATACCTTTGAATAGAATTTCTGAAAATACTGTTTACAGGGATACTTCCAGTCAAGACAATCTCCTTCCTTCAACCACAGGCAAGTCTTGCATTGAAAAAAAAGAAATTACTCCCAGAAGATTTCCTTTTTAGGGTTTCAGGGCTTCAGAAATGAAGAGGGAACCTATATGTTTTGTTACTCTGTGGGCTGAGCATCTTCAGTTCCTGTTACCACTGTGCCTCAGGATCTGGGTTTGGGGAGTTGAAGCTGTGTAGGTACAGGAGGAAGTTAGAATTTGGACTCTGCTGGATGCTGGGGAAGCATGGTCTGTGAATCTGGTGAAAACAGTTACCAAAGGGCATTTGAAACATTACGTGTATGCCTGATTCGGCTCATTTTTTTCTTACCTCTATTGGTAGCTAACTGGTAAAACTCATTAATTAAAATATTTCTAGTCCAGTATCCATAGAGTCATAGACTGTGTACTCATGAAGTTGACTTTCAAGGTGGGCTGATCACCCTTACCCTTAAGTGATCAACTTGACATCATGGGAGACCACGGCACTCCTCTTTCTATTCTTTATTAAAATATAAGTCAGTGGAACATATGTTTTAGAAATATTTTTATCATTATAGTTATGAAAATTAGGAGAAATAACAGATTTGAAGGTTTGGAGATTCTATGTAGTGCGTTTTGGAGATAAGAATACAGAGTTGTCCTTGGGTCAAGGACAACTTCAAATAGATAGAAACTTCAAGACACTGAGTGATAACACTCCCTTTGTAGAGTTGCTACTTTGAGGGCACTGAAAACTGAGATGCAGATGAAGCTCCTATTTTTCCCCAAAATAGGACTGTCACTTTTACATAAAATACAGTTAAGCTTTAATTCTATTTTCTTAAATGTTGGATTCATTTTGGAGTTTAGAAAAATAATCAGGAAGAAACAGTCTGAAGACCACATCTGGCCCATCTTTCTAATTAGAGGTCTAATTTTCAGTTTACACAAAGTGAAGCATCATGACCATTCCACCTCTGTCAAAGAAAAGCTTTTCAGAACCTCTCATTCTGAAGTAAAATACTGGTCAGTTGAGACTGCAAGAGGGTTTGCCCATACTTCCCCCCAGAAAGAGGTCTATAGCAGGAACTACCCCATCGGGGCAGGGAACAGGAGAAACACTCTTTCAAGGAAACTTGCTGTTCTGTAGTGAACTGCAATTTTCTGCTTGCTGCCTTGCCCAGGAAATACTGCAGTATTTGAAAAGGAGGCCCAGATAGTGGGGCTTATGATTCCTAGAGTCTGGATCTTCTCTAGAAAGGTTGCACTGAATTGAATGAAATTAAATAATTCTTGCTAAATTTTGCTGCTGAATCAATATGTGATCTTGGACAAATCCCTTTACAGATGGGGGAACTGAGGGTCATGGATAAAGTAAGAAGCTATACATTGCAGAATTTTCTTCAGGAGGAAAAATATGCCTATGAAAACACTTTAGGAAGTCAACATTCCTACTTAATTACTCCTTCTCTACGTGGGTATAGAATTTCAGGATGACAAATGTGTGGAGAGATAAATGTTTTATTGGTTGTAAAACATTAAGTAAAAGTATATTCATAAAAACTGACATCCATTATATAGAGCTGTTCATTTTAAAGAAAAGCCATAATTATCTTCCCCCCTGAATTTGACCTCTGTTCTCTAATGCTTGCTCCTTACTCTTTGGTAGAACGTGGATTATAAGATTAGCTGGTTCTGACTTTGGTTACTCAAGGTCTCCAAGTTTCTGGCTTCTGAGTTCCCCACTTCCTTTAATACCAATTATAACAATGCTAGTTCCAACCAAGATGCTGAAAAGAGTTCTGGCTCCTCCAGTTATTCCTGAGGAGCTCCAAGCACTATCGGTTATCCTGGTGGTCACCTGTCACCTTTTACTCAAGATCATGGCTCCTACTCAACTCTTCTCATCCCCTCTGCACTGCTCATCTGTATTCCTCTAGGATCCTGCCTTGTCCAAGCCAAGGGTACACTGCAACCTCCCTTCATCCCCCAAGGAATACACTAGGCTGAGGCTAGTTTGTAGTCATAATTATTCCTTTGTAAAAGTGTGTTGATTATCTTATTACAGTAAAAAACAATAAAGACTTAAAATACATAGAAGACTCATTGTCTCTCAAGTTTTCAGACTTTTTCTCTCCTGACTCTCATCCCCACTAGGCCCCAAATTGGTTAATATCACAGCTTTGGCAGGTTTCCCACAATAGACACATTGAGGTTGGGAGTTATTATTTAGGCTCATGAACAACTCTGGTCCAGACAGGGCTGTTGTTCATATCTTTAATGGGTCTTTTCACTAGGAAGAGTTTTTTCACTAATATGAAATCTGTCTCCCATCCAGAACGCAGAAATAGCTAGTTATAAAATTAGTAAATATACTCTACTCACCGTCTATACATTTTCTTTTATTTTCTGGTAACTTTTCTTCCAGCTTATAGACTTTTTGTTGAAGCAAGTCAAGGAACAGTTGTCGGAATAATTTCAACATTGGTGGCAGTCATGGTGGCAATTTTGTTAACTCTAGCTGTTAAATCAAGAAGATGCATGTCTTCCGACACAGGTAATATCTCATGGAGGATTTGGTCTTGTGCCTGGGTGTTCAGGTAGAGGTGTATCAAACATACACCTGCAGCTGCACACCTACACTGCTGCTAGGCATGTAAATAGATCTGAATTTTCTGCAGAGCTGTTTTTAAACTTTTTCAAAAATTCTTTAAAAGGTGCCCACATTTCCACCTAACTATTTACTTCTAGGAAATTATCCTGAGTTAAATGGTCAGAGACACAGCAAGCTATATACAAGCACATCCATTGAATCACACTGCCAGTTTTTCATTGAATTTTTTTTTTTTTTTTTTTTTTTTTTTTGGCGGCACGCGGGCCTCTCACTGTTGTGGCCCTCCCGCCGCGGAGCACAGGCTCCGGACGTGCAGGCTCAGCGGCCAAGGCCCACGGGCCCAGCCGCTCCGCGGCATGTGGGATCCTCCCGGACCGGGGCACGAACCCGCGTCCCCTGCATTGGCAGGCGGACCCCAACCGCTGCGCCACCAGGGAAGCCCCATTGAATATTTTAATAATAACAGGAAATTGATTAAATGAATTGAAAGTCACGTGTTATTTAAGTTGTTTTATTTCTCTTTTTTCTACTAAAGAGAGAAAATTTAGATATGGCAGTAAAATAATACACAGGATGATCTGAATTATCTTGCATTGAAAAATAGCTGAAAAGAAGCCAAAACGTTCTTTGCCTTTGTAGAGAGGTACTACACATCTCTCCACCACACATCTGCCCAGGTACTTCTATTATGTCTGGACTTCCTTAAGTCCCTGGGTTCTGTTTTCGCTTTCTTTGAGTTTCGCCTACAGTTGCTACTGCTCAAAACAGCATTGTCCTTGATTGGCTATTTTATTTTAATCCTTGTTAAGTTTTTAAAAAAACTTTTTTCTAAGTTTTCTGCTAGAAAACTGTGTTACTTATAGCAGTTTAATTACTTGTAGTAATTTAACATGATACATTAAGATTCCATGGTCACAGGACTTCTAAAAAGACTTTGCTTTTATCAACAGAGTTAGATCTATGAAAAGCTTGAATTTACTTGTTTCCACATTTTACAGATCAGAAAACTAGAATCCAGAAAGTTAACACAAATTCTAAGTAGGTATGTGAAACAGACTCTTATAAGCACCACCTAAGATGACCCAGCTAACCAGTGGCAGAGGTAGATCTAGGGCCCAAGAAGCTCTCCCTCCTTTCATAATCTCTCCAAGAAAGCTCTGAGTGTCCTGGGAGGTTTAAATAGATCCCATGTCCCTTATTTTGATTGATATTTGCCTATTGCCCCCGCTGAAGTTAGGGTTATTTGATATAGCAGACACCATTATTGAAGGTAGGATTTTAAGGGTGATAGTGAGTGAGAATTTCACCAGTTGTAGCCCTGTGATTGTTTATACTAATAGGTCAGTCCCCTTACTTGTTGCTCCTCTTAGCTGCCAGAAGTAGAAAAAGATGGGAGGTTGCAGGTAGTCTAGTTTGTCCCCCACATGTAAACCCTAATATGATGATACTTGTGATTAGATAGGTTCCAATTATAGGAGAGGGGGCACTACATACTGCTCAAGAAGGATGGTTTAGTTTCTATATTGGAAGTGTGCACAAGTCCAACACAAAGTACCTGGCACACTCAAAACTGGACAAAGGGGAGCACAGAAGATAGTGCATTCCCCCAGAACTTTGCTAGAAAACCTGAACTTGAAGGGACAAGAAGAAAGAGCAGTGCCCAAAACCTGCAAGGAGAGTCATGGAACAAGCTGTGTTGTAAGGAGGGCGACCTTCACTCAGAGGACACAGATAGACTATAGGGAAGGAGCTAGAATAAGTACCTGATTTTGCCCTTCCCTCCCTTTGATCTCCACCCCAACTGGAAACCAGAGGGCAGAGAAGCCCTGCAGGTAGAACCCATCCAGGTCAGCTTCCCGTGGCAGAGAGCAGGATGGATCCTGATTCTGGAGGAGCAGTCAGGTGATATCAGAAAAAACCATGTTAGGGTATTGACCACTTAAAATAAAAAGAAATTCCACAGTTCTGTAGTTAGGTGGGCTGAAAATATATTTCAAGCTGTTAAACTAAAAGTCACAAAACCTCCAGTTCCCAGGCTGTTGTTTCATATGACCATGGCTTGTATGTTTTCTTTTTAAAGTCCCTTTTCTATTACTCTGTTTTAAAATGCCTTTAGTATAAATTATCCTAGATTTTAGCAAGACCCAGAAGGAAGGCCTTCCTTGAGAAATGACATTATGTCTCTTTTTCCTATCCATCACCACCTTGGCTATTTTCCATTGTTTATATCTGGTAGGAATCAGGCCAACAATCTTAAAGAGCCAGGAATTGCTGGCCTGGTTGAATTGCCTTTATCCCTGCTTTGGAGGACCCTGAAACAGCCATAAGAATTTACTGCTGTCTGTTTCTGATGAGGTATTTGTACATTAAATGCATTTTTAATGCTGTTTGTTGGAAAAAAGATTTGAAGAGGGGAGTAACTAACGTGCTTCTAATAATATAATTATACTGAGGAGGGAATAAGGGAGAATTTGGGTGTTTGCAAAGCCATGTTTTTTTAAGTTCTGTTTTTTCTTGTAGAGCGGTGTCCATCTACTCATCAGAGATCTAGCCATGACGGTACTGAAGAAGAAAACATGGTAAGGCATTTCCTTTATCAAACTATTTATAGTATAAGGATGCTACTGTAAAAGGTAACTGAAGTTTTGACTGATTCAAACATCATCATGCAGGACTTTTACACAGAAAAAAAGGCAGGAGGGATTGCAGGATAATAGAATGGGGAAAAAAATACACTTAGGCTTTTCCCACTGTAATTAAACATGCTCTACTTGCTTAAATAAGTGTGTGCTCTTATCATCTCCAACTGTTATTTGTAAAGATGATTTCAAATGGCACTATGTACCAATATACTTATTATTCTGATGGAAACATGGGATTGCATAGGAGTGGAAGGCAATACAGACAGATAAAGAAGAGAAAAGCAGACTATAGTTTCTGCCCGGACTCAGACTGCTGACCTTCTACACTTTTCCAGCCACTTCTAGGTTCCTTCAGAACTTATAATTCACTTACGAATTATAGCGTGATTGCATACTTCCTTTTTGCTGCACACCTTTATTATTTATGAGTTCCATTAATCAGAATAAATAACAGTAAAGAGTGGGGTAAACTTGTTTTTCTACTTGTTAAAATCTCAGGAACATCTAGCAGGAAAATTAAAATTAACTGATAAGACCCAGACTTCATAACTACTTATTTTATAACTGTCTCATGGATCTTGGATTACAGATGCAAACAGTAGCTTAAAGCTCCCTCCTTCCAAAAAACAAAACAAAACACTACCAGCATTTAAATACTTAAGATAAAAATGGTTATTCTGACATGAACAACGGTGATTTTGAGTCCATTTTTCTTGGTTCTAGGCTCTTTCAGAATATTCATCCGGTAAAGGAAGTGAAGACAGGAATTGACAACACAGCACAAACATCCTTAATATCCAGTGATCTCACCTCCCCTTTCTTCACTGCGATTCCAGCAATGGCTTGTCATGACCCAACAATTCTGCCATTGCAAAGACTTGTGATAGTGGAAAGAGAATAATTACCTTCTTTCTCACGCCCTAAGAATCATTCATTGACCCCCCTACATGCATCAAGATTATAAATGCCTGGATGCCAAGGGTTCCAGTTCAGCTTGGAAAAGAACTATCCCATTCATTTACATTCCTGCTGCAATCAGCCCAGGAGGCTACAGTGAGGTTTCCTCCAAGAACTCAGAAGAAATGAATCACTAAGAGATGATTCAAAATCTGATTAACTAATGATGGGTGAGTGGTAGAAGCAGAAGTCACTATAGTGAAAAGGTGAAAAACCAGAGCCTAGAAAACAGGCAATGGATTTGCTAAAGTATTGTACTCTAGTTTTATATGAATGGTTAATATCAGTTTAATCAACTAGATTTAGTATGGTGAGTCTTAGGAGCCCCAAAGAGTAAGAATGTCAGTATCTCTAAGACTACCCAGGGTGCAAAGGGCCCTATCAACTCAAGAATTGACATCTCTGGGGTTGGGTTGTACCCTTCAACACCAGGGTTTGCATAGCCGAGTGACCCTAGTTATGAAGATAATTTGATTTACTCTTTTGGCTCAGTTGTCATATTGTTAATCAGATTTCTAATAAATTTAGATTTTCATAAATTTTATGCAAGGAGAGAATGGATAATTCAGCTGACTAGATGATCTGTTCTCAATTTCATCATCAATATAAAAGAAAGAAAGCCAAACCAAGACTTTTGTTAACTTATTCAAGTTTTTAACCGTATAGCTTACAGGAGAAAACCAATCCTCAATTGTGTATTAATACTATCTGATCGAGAGAGAGGCATGGACATATATACACTACCAAATATAAAATAGATAGCTAGTGGGAAGCAGCCGCACAGCACAGGGAGATCAGCTCGGGGCTTTGTGACCGCCTGGAGGGGTGGGATAGGGAGGGTGGGAGGGAGGGAGACACAAGAGGGAAGAGATATGGGAACATATGTATAACTGATTCACTTTGTTATAAAGCAGAAACTAACACACGATTGTAAAGCAATCATACCCCAATAAAGATGTTAACAACAAAAAATACTACCTGATCCAATTTTCTTTATCAGCTGGACTTCTTTCACAATCTCCTACTTTGCACATAGCTCTGTTGACTTCAGGTATTTGCTACAATGTTGTGACCAGTGTTCATCACAAACGGTAAAGTATTAAGGACGCTTAAAGAAAAACTTTAGAAAAAAGCACATAAGACACTTGGTGAGGAGAAAGTGCTCAGAATTGCTCTAGTCTACTTACGGTGATGAGGGTGATAAATTTAAAGACCAAAGCCAACACATTGAGGATGGTGGACAAGAAGGACTCTGTGTCCTTCAACGCCGCTGGGTCCCTGAATTAATCTTAGAGCCACCTGTGTGAAGCAGGTTGGATCAGAGAGGCAGACTGCTGAGAACGACAGAATAAGGATTTATTATAGAGATTCAACATTATAGAACTGTGGACACGGGTGAAGAAGTCTGCACCAGGCTGTCCCCTCTGCATCTGGTGCTGGGCCTGAGGTCGCTGTTGGTCAGTTGTGCCAGCGGTCAGGAAGGACAGCTGGACACGGACTGAGGATGGACTGGAATTTATAAGAACAAACTGGACCCCATGCAGTCTCTCAGGGCCTCCAAGGTCAACACTGTGAGTGACCTGTAAGATGATAAGCTGGCGCCCATTGCCATGGAGCTGCATACCTGCCGGGCGAGGATTCTGACAGGAGCTGAGAGAGCTGCGGGTCCACAGAGCTGTGGCCCATCCCAGCTAACTCACCTTTTTAGCCTGGAGTAATAGTTGCCAGCTATCACTGTGCCTGGGGCCATACAATGACCTTATGAGCACAGAAAGAACCCAGCTGTTCCTTCACTTCTTCCTCTCAAATCTGGTGCATATTTCTCTTGTGACCAACTTCAATCCAGAACCACACAGGAAACGTACCTCCAGCTTAGCCAAACTGGTACAATACAAAGACAGCATACCAGCTATCACTGATCTGAACATCTTGAGTGGGTGTTGTTTCAGTATTGCACAAGTATGTAGCCTACATGGTTGTCCAGCAGGAGGGTTTTACCTACAAGTGCAAAATGACCAACTATGACTATATGTAAATCACTATAGAATGCTAAGAAAAGCCTGTTGTCTCCCACCATTAGTGGCTAAAAATATAGACTCACGGATGTAGAAATAAGGCCAGCAGAGTTCACTAACTTCAGTAATAACCATTTACCAATATGCCTTAGTCCCCGTGGACCATAACATAGCTCATGTCTTCTGTGAATATTACTCATTAAGAAGCAATATGGACAAAGTATTTTTTTAACATCAGAATTTAAAAGATTCTTGCATCTATTTAATTTTTCATGGGAAATGTTTACTTGCCTCTGAGGAAAGTTAAAAAAAAAATCAAAAAACTCCCCACTACACTTGGAAGCAACAATATTCCCTTTTATTATTTCATTTTCTGATCACCTTGTTTAAACTACTTTTGACACAGCATAAACATGTTTTTTAAAATGTCTGTTTCACAAATGAGTGGATATATCAAAACAGAGACTTATAGATACAGAGAACAAACTAGTGGTCACCAGTAGCGGGAGGAGTAGAGGGAGGGGAAGGGGATTAAGAGGTACAAACTACTAGGTATAAAATAAATGAGGCACAAGGATGCAATGTACAGCACAAGGAATATAACCAACATTTTATAATAACTTTAAATGGAGTATAATTTACAAATGTCGACTCACTGTGTTGTACACCTGAAACTAATATAACGTTGTAAATCAACTATACTTCAGTAAAAAAATTAAGTGTATGTTTCAAATGCAACTTAAGTTTCTGGCCATAAAACAGTACCTCCTTGTACTTCTCCAGCCTCTGTCCTTTATAAACAAGGACTGGTCATTCTTCATGAACCTGAAAAACAGAATATCAGCGTGTTCTGTGAGATTCCTGTGACTTTCATTAGTGCAACGCATACCAAGAACAAAACCCAGTGCTTTCCAGACGTAAGCAGGACTTAGCCAACTCTTCATTAGCTTCAAAGGGAGGCAGGGAATTGAGGCAATTATCTGCATGAGAGAAAGCAGACACCGGTAATTCACCGCAAGGGTGTGCTCGGTCACTCAATTTTTTGCACGCCTTGCATTGCCAGCGAAGGCAGCGCCCTCTATAGAAGACCCCATGAGGGAGACACTAGCCACATCACCGATTTGCTCCACAGACCTGATGCACAGTTCTATGAGAAAACCTTTTCCTTTGGTTTATGACAGTTGAAGGAATTTCAGGCTCCCCTCCTGTGAATGGAAAACAGTTAGTCATTGCACTGCCAAGGACGATTTTCCTATTCATCTCTGGCCTCTCAGAAGCAATTTCTGCTTCACTCATTTTATTCTTTGTTGGAAATAATCGTGACAAAGTCGAATGCATTACATCTGTTTCCGAGGCCCTTCGACCTCCTGCAGCTGAGTGCAATTGCCGCACGTGTGAAGTATTTCCCTAAACAAATCCATTACGTGGGGTTGCTGGGCAGGTTCTGCACAGAAGACCCCAATCTGAGGCCATAACACTTCTCAAACTGAGGCCAGAGTTCAAACCACTTAACTGGATCTCTCCATATAGGCCTTATCCCTGAGACAACTACTTGCTCATCGATAGGAAACTTCTGGAGTCTGCAAATGTCTCATATTTCTCATATTTGGATCCAAATATATTCAATATAACCAACCAGTCTCTTCTTCAAAAGAGATCCTTCGCCCTCCCATAAGGTAGTATTTATTATTGGCTGCCCTATCTACTTATCTTGAACGGTTATTAGTAATTCATTTATAATAAATAAGAAAGACCAAGCATGTACCATGTTTTTAAAACTGAAATGATGTTGCCTGTGCTAAGTACTCTGTAGGCATTCTGTGGAGGGTATCCAACCCCCTTTAATTCTCTCCTTCTAAAGCCAGATCACACTTTAAAACTGTGTTTCTGGGAACAATCTCAATGAGGAAGCTTAGGCTACTCTAACTGCCACAATATGAAGTTTGTGTCCCCGCCCACAAAATTCATAGGTTGAAATCCTAACCCCCATGGTGATGGTAGTAGGAGATGGGGCCTTTGGGAAGTGATTAGGTCATGAGGGTTGAGTCCTTGTGACTGGGATTAATGCCCTTATGCAAAAAAGACCCCAGAGAGCTTCTTCCTTCTCTTTCTACCATGGGAGGTTACAGTGGGAAGAGGGCCGTCTACAGGGAAGTGGCCCTCACCAGATACCAAATCCGCCAGCACCATGACCTTGGACTTCCCAGCCTCCAGAACCATGAGAAATATTTGTAGTTTGTAAGCCATTCAGTCTCTGGTATTCTGTTATGGCAGCCTGAACAGACTAAGATAATGACGCTGCCAAGCCTACAGTTTAGTGCTGTCACTCTATCACTTTACCAGGAAAATTAGGGCACTGGCCCCTACTATTGGATCAGAACTAAAGTTTGGTGGACCAGAGATGTAGACAGTCCCTTTCTCTGTTTTAGGGAAGATAGCTAAAAAGCAGGACTCTTGCATTTGTTCTCATTCATGGCCTCAATTTTTTTTTTTTTTTTTTTTTTTTTTTGCTGTACGCGGGCCTCTCACTGTTGTGGCCTCTCCCGTTGCGGAGCACAGGCTCCGGACGCACAGGCTCAGCGGCCATGGCTCATGGGCCCAGCCACTCTGTGGCATGTGGGATCCTCCCGGGCCGGGGCACGAACCCGTGTCCCCTGAATCGGCAGGAGGACTCTCAACCACTGCGCCACTGGGGAAGCCCCATGGCCTCAATTTTAAACGTGTCCCCCTGGGGTCTCCATATCAATATGATACAAAGTCACATACTTGCCCACAATAGAAGGAGTTCACTTAGAATTTCAAGCAGATCCATCTGTGCTTCTTTAATCATCTTTGCTCCCTGGACTTCTGACGGTTCTACCCACATGAATCTAGGCCCTGGAGCTCAGAGCCTGCACATTAACCTAGAATTAAGCATTTGAGAATCGTAAATACAGTGTGCATCCCACTCAAATGCTTAGTGCTTCATACTCCCTGGACAAGTAGAATTAATAAATATAGGAAAATTTTGTCAGAACCAGTTGTTTTTTTGTTTTTGTTTTTTTTTTGCGGTACGCGGGCCTCTCACTGCTGTGGCCTCTCCTGTTGCGGAGCACAGGCTCCAGACGCGCAGGCTCAGTGGCCACGGCTCACGGGCCCAGCCACTCCGTGGCATGTGGGATCTTCCCGGACCGGGGCACAAACCCACGTCCCCTGCATCGGCAGGCAGACTCTCAACCACTGCGCCACCAGGGAAGCCCCAGAACCTGTTTATTGATGTAGTTTTTTAAAAGCCTTTAAGAGAGAAACAAGAAATTTCCATGTGATGACATGAACCTGAAACACAAATGCTTTAAAAGTTAGAGCAGAGCTGAATATCTGACGTACCTTTTCCCCAAACTCTTTTGCTTTAATCTTGAGCTTATTAACTTGAGATTCGGCTATCTCTGCCCTTTACTTAGCTTCATTCTACTCATGTTGCTGCTTCTTATACTTGGAAAGTTATGGACTAGCTTCTGCTTCCTGTAAAAATAAAAAATGAAAAAAAAAAGGAATCCCTGAGCCTACTAGTCATATTTTTGTTCTTCTCTGACGTTAGAAAGTTGAAAAATGTGTGAAAGGAATCTAAACTTCTGAGTATTGAATGGAATATCATATATTGGTATGATATATATGGATTCAGATTCCTAGCAGGCACCAGATCCATTTTATAACTGTTGTTCCCTGGAAATTTAGAACATGGTCAGCACTTTCCACAAACTGGATGTAGTCCAGCTTTCACAGATTTGGTATGTGATAGATTAACCACAGTTATTTGTTTTGTAATCAGTTTAACATCCTATTCTGGGTAGAGGGAGCTTGTCTTTACAATTATAAGGGTCAACAGGTAATTATTAGACATAGCACTATTTTAGCCCAAAGCATTTAAATAATCAATTCAAAACCCTTCAAGATATATTATTATTAGGCATAAGCCATTATATATGGTGCTTATCAATTACATTCCATGGAGCTACGGCTACTAACCAGGGTTGACAAGTACATTTCAAGAGATGGTAGTTTTGGCCACAGTTATGTCCAGGCGCATCAGATAAAAGAACTGTGGGCTGCATTTATGCTCAAGCAAGGTTTTAGAGTAAGGAAAGCCCTAGGGTGAGGAAGGTCTCAGGGTGATTACGCAACCAAAAATTTTCCATCTTTACATGATACCATGCTGTTATTTGGCTCATTTTTTTGCAATGCACATGTTTGGGCATAACCACAAGGTCAAGGAAGAGAGCTCTGTCTCCCTGAAGGGAAAAGTTGCACAAATTTTAACGATAGGTAATAATTCTAGTATGAGAAAAAACAGAATGAGCGGACTAAGCTGAGCTGGTCCTCTCTGACAAGCTGCTCATCTAGCTTAGGGCCACATATCTCTATTAATCAAAAGTAAATGGGGGGGAGGGGAAGATGACGGAAGAGTACGACACAGAGATCACCTTCCTCCCCACAGATACATCAGAAATACATCTAAAGGTGGAACAACTCCTACAGAACACCTACTGAATGCTGGCAGAAGACCTCAGACCTCCCAAAAGGTAAGAAACTCCCCACGTACCTGGGTAGGGCAAAAGAAAAAACAAAGACAAAAGAATAGGGACGGGATCTGCACCAGTGGGAGGGAGCTGTGAAGGAGGAAAGGTTTCCACACACTAGGAAGCCCCTTCGCGGGCGGAGACTGCGGGTGGCGGAGGCGGGAAGCTTCGGAGCCGCAGAGGAGAGCGCAGCAACAGGGGTGCAGAGGGCAAAGCGGGGAGATTCCCGCACAGAGGATCGGGGCCGACCGGCACTCACCAGCCCGAGAGGCTTGTCTGCTCACCCGCCGGGGCAGGCGGGTCTGCGGCCTGAGGCTCCGGCTTCAGTCGGAGCGCAGGGAGAGGACTGGGGTTGGCTGCGTGAACACAGCCTGAAGGGGTTAGTGCACCACGGCTAGCTGGGAGGGAGTCCAGGAAAAGGTCTGGAGCTGGCGAAGAGGCAAGAGACTTTCTCTTCCCTCTTTGTTTCCCGGTGCGCGAGGAGAGGGGATTAAGAGCGCTGCTTAAAGGAGATCCAGAGACGGGCGCAAGCCGCGGCTGACAGCGCGGACCCCAGAGACGGGCATGAGATGCTAAGGCTGCTGCTGCCGCCACCAAGAAGCCTGTATGCGAGCACAGGTCACTATCCACACCTCCCTTCTGGGGAGCCTGTGCAGCCCGCCACTGCCAGGGTCCCGGGATACAGGGACAACTTCCCGGGGAGAACGCACGACGTGCCTCAGGCTGGTGCAACATCATGCTGGCCTCTGCCACCGCAGGCTTGCCCCACACACCGTACCCCTCCCTCCCTCCGGCCTGAGTGAGCCAGAGCCCCCGAAACAGCGGCTACTTTAACCCCGTCCTGTCTGAGCGGAAAAACAGACACCCTCCGGGGACCTACATGCGGAGGTGGGGCCAAATACAAAGCTGAGCCCCTGCGAGCTGTGAGAACAAAGAAGAGAAAGGGAAATCTCTCCCAGCAGCCTCAGAAGCAGTGGATTAAAGCTCCACAATCAACTTGATGTACCCTGCATCTGTGGAATACATGAAAGGACAACGAATCATCCCAAATTGAGGAGGAGGTCTTTGAGAGCAAGATTTATGATTTTTTCCCCTTTTCCTCTTTTTGTGAGTGTGTATGTGTGTACTTCTTTGTGAGATTTTCTCTGCATAGCATTCCTTCCACCATCTGTCCTAGGGTTCTATCTGTCAGTTTTTTCTTTTTAATTTTTTTCTTAATAATTAATTTTAATAACTTTATTTTACCCTTCCTTCCTTCCTTCCTTCCTTCCTTTCTTCCTTCCTTCCTTCCTTCCTTCCCTCCCTCCCTCCCTCCTTTAGATAACGAATCATCCCAAATTGAGGAGGTGGACTTTGAGAGCAAGATTTATGATTTTTTCCACTTTTCCTCTTTTTGTGAGTGTGTATGTGTATGCTCCTATATGAGATTTTGTCTGTATAGCTTGGCTTCCACCATTTGTCCTAAGGTTCTATCCGTCCATTTTTTTTCTTAATAATTATTTTTTAATTTAATAACTTTATTATATTTTATTTTATTTTACTTTACCTTCTTTCTTTCTTTCCTTTTTCCTTCCCTCCTTCTTTCCTTCCTTCCTCCCTCCCTCCCTCCTTCCTTTTTTTCTTTATTCTTTCCTTCCTTCCTTCTTTCTTTCTTCCTTCCTTCCTCCCTTTCTTTCTTTCTTTTTTCTTCCTACTTTACTAATTCTTTCTCTCTACTTTTTATCCTGAGCCGTGTGGATGAAAGGCTCTTGGTGCTGCAGCCAGGAGTCAGTACTGTCCCTCTGAGGTGGGAGAGCCAACTTCAGGACACTGGTCAACAAGAGACCTCCCTGCTCCACATAATATCAAATGGCGAAAATCTCCCAGAGATCTCCATCTCAACACCAGCACCCAGCTTCACTCAATGACCAGCAAGCTACAGTGCTGGATATCCTATGCCAAACAACTAGCAAGACAGGAACACAACCCCACCCATTAGCAGAGAGGCTGCCTAAAATCATAGTAAGGCCACAGACACCCCAAAACACACCACCAGACGTGGACCTGCCCACCAGAAAGACAAGATCCAGCCTCATCCACCAGAACACAGGCACTAGTTGCCTCCACCAGGAAGCCTACACAACCCACTAAACCAACTTTAGCCACTGGGGACAGACACCAAAAACAATGGGAGCTACGAACCTGCAGCCTTCAAAAAGGAGACCCCAAACACAGTAAGATAAGCAAAATTAGAAGACAGAAAAACACACCACAGATGAAGGAGCAAGATAAAAACCCACCAGACCTAACAAATGAAGAGAAAATAGACAGTCTATCTGAAAAAGAATTCAGAATAATGGTAGTAAAGATGATCCAAAATCTTGGAAATAGAATAGACAAAATGCAAGAAACATTTAACAAGGACCTAGAAGAACTAAAGATGAAACAAACAATGATGAACAACACAATAAATGAAATTAAAAATACTCTAGATGGGATCAATAGCAGAAAAACTGAGGCAGAAGAATGGATAAGTGACCTGGAAGATAAAATAGTTGAAATAACTACTGCAGAGCAGAATAAAAAAAAAAGAATGAAAAGAACTGAGGACAGTCTCAGAGACCTCTGGGACAACATTAAACACAACAACATACAAATTATAGGGGTTCCAGAGGAAGAAGAGACAAAGAAAGGGACTGAGAAAATATTTGAAGAGATTATAGTTGAAAGCTTCACTAATATGGGAAAGGAAATAGTTAATCAAGTCCAGGAAGCACAGAGAGTCCCATACAGGATATATCCAAGGAGAAATATGCCAAGACACATACTAATCAAACTGTCAAAAATTAAACACAAAGAAAGCATATTAAAAGCAGCAAGGGAAAAACAACAAATAACACACAAGGGAATCCCCATAAGGTTAACAGCTGATCTCTCAGCAGAAACTCTGCAAGCCAGAAGGGAGTGGCATGACATATTTAAAGTGATGAAGGAGAAAAACCTGCAACCAAGATTACTCTACCCAGCAAAGATCTCATTCAGATTTGATGGAGAAATTAAAACTTTACAGACAAGCAAAAGCTGAGAGAGTTCAGCACCACCAAACCAGCTTTACAACAAATGCTAAAGGAACTTCTCTAGGCAAGAAACACAAGAGAAGGAAAAGACCTACAATAACGAACCCAAAACTATTTAGAAAATGGGAATAGGAACATACATATCGATAATTACCTTAAATGTAAATGGACTAAATGCTCCCACCAAAAGACACAGATTGGCTGAATGGGTAAAAAAACAAGACCCATATATATGCTGTCTACAAGAGACCCACTTCAGACCTAGAGACACATACAGACTGAAAGTAAGGGGATGGAAAAAGATATTTCATGCAAATGGAAACCAAAAGAAAGCTGGTGTAGCAATTCTCATATCAGACAAAATAGACTTTAAAATAAAGACTATTAGAAGAGACAAAGAAGGACACTACATAATGATCAAGGGATTGATCCAAGAAGAAGATATAACAATTGTAAATATTTATGCACCCAACATACGAGCACCTCAATACATAAGGCAAATACTAACAGCCATAAAAGGGGAAAGCAACAGTAACACATTCATAGTAGGGGACTTTAACACCCCACTTTCACCAATGGACAGATCATCCAAAATGAAAATAAATAAGGAAACACAAGCTTGAAATGATGCATTAAACAAGATGGACTTAATTGATATTTATAGGACACTCCATCCAAGAACAACAGAATATGCATTTTTCTCAAGTGCTCATGGAACATTCTCCAGGACAGATCATATCTTGGGCCACAAGTCAAGCCTTGGTAAATTTAAGAAAATTGAAATTGTATCAAGTATCTTTTCCGACCACAGCGCTAAGAGACTAGATATCAATTACAGGAAAAGATCTGTAAAAAATACAAACACATGGAGGCTAAACAATACACTACTTAATAACAAAGTGATCACTGAAGAAATCAAAGAGGAAATTAAAAAATACCTAGAAACAAATGACAATGGAGACAAGACAACCCAAAACATGTGGGATGCAGCAAAAGCAGTTCTAAGAGGGAAGTTTATAGCAATACAAGCCCACCTTAAGAAACAGGAAATATCTTGAATAAACAACCTAACCTTGCACCTAAAGCAATTAGAGAAAGAAGAACAAAAAAACCCCAAAGTTAGCAGAAGGAAAGAAATCATAAAAATCAGATCAGAAATAAATGAAAAAGAAATGAAGGAAACGATAGCAAAGATCAATAAAACTAACAGCTGGTTCTTTGAGAAGATAAACAAAATTGATAAACCATTAGCCAGACTCATCAAGAAAAAAAGGGAGAAGGCTCAAATCAATAGAATTAGAAATGAAAAAGGAGAAGTAACAACTGACACTGCAGAAATACAAAAGCTCATGAGAGAGTACTACAAGCAACTCTATGCCAATAAAATGGACAACCTGGAAGAAATGGACAAATTCTTAGAAATGCACAACATGCCATGACTAAATCAGGAAGAAAGAGAAAATATGAACAGACCAATCACAAGCACTGAAATTGAAACTGTGATTTAAAATCTTCCAACAAACAAAAATCCAGGACCAGATGGCTTCACAGGCGAATTCTATCAAACATTTGGAGAAGAGCTAAGACCTATCTTAGCTTAACTCTATCTTAACTCTTCCAAAATATAGCAGAGGGAGGAACACTCCCAAATTCATTCTACAAGGCCACCATCACCTTGATACCAAAGCCAGACAAGGATGTCACAAAGAAAGAAAACTACAGGCCAATATCACTGATGAACATGCAAAAATCCTCAACAAAATACTAACAAACACAATCCAACAGCCCATTAAAAGGATCATACACCATGATCAAGTGGGGTTTATTCCAGGAATGCAAGGATTCTTTAATATACACAAATCAATCAATGTGATAAACCACATTAACAAATTGAAGGATAAAAACCATATGATCATCTCAATAGATGCTGAGAAAGCTTTTGACAAAATTCAACACCCATTTATGATAAAAACCCTCCAGAAAGTAGGCATAGAGGGAACTTTACTCAACATAATAAAGGCCATATATGACAAACCCACAGCCAACATCATCCTCAATGGTGAAAAACTGAAAGCATTTCCACTAAGATCAGGAACAAGACAGGGATGTCCATTCTTGCCGCTTTTATTCAACGTAGTACTGGAAGTCCCAGTCAGAGCAATTGGGCAAGAAAAAGAGATAAAAGGCATCCACATTGGAAAGGAAGAAGTAAAAGTCTCTCTATTTACAGATGACATGATATTTTATATAGGAAACCCTAAAGACTTCAATAAAACTGTTAGAACTAATAAAAGGATTCAGTAAATTTGCAGGATACAAAATCATTATACAAAAACCAGTTATGTTTCTGTACACTAATATGAACTATCACAAAGAGAAATTAAGAAAACAATACCATTTATAATTGCAACAAAAAGAATAAAATACTTAGGAATAAATTTAACCAAGAGGAGTGAAAGATTTGCACACTGAAAACTATAAGACATTAATGAAAGAAAGTGAAGAAGACACAAATAAGTGGAAAGATATTCTGTGCTCATGGATTGGAAGAATTAGTGTTAAAATATCCATACTACCCAAAGCAATCTACAAAGTCAATGCAATCACTACCATAATTACAATGGCACCTTTCACAGAAATAGAATGGAACCACAAAAGACCCCGAATAGCCAAAGCAACCTTGGGAAAGAAGGACAAAGCTGAAGGCATCATGCTCCCTGATTTCAATTTCAAACATATTACGAAGGTATAGTAATTGAAACAGTATGGTATTGGAATAAAAACAGACATGTAGATCAACTGAACAGAATAGAGAGCCCAGAAATATTCATATATAAATGGCCAATTTATGACAAATGAGTCAGGAATATATAATGGAGAAAAGACAGCCACCTCTTCAATAAACGGTGTTGGGAAAATTGGACAGCCATATGCAAAAGTATGAAATTTGACTGTTATCTTACACCATACATAAAAATGAACTCAAAATGGATACAAATTTGAATCTAAGACCTGGAATCATAAGACTCAGACAACAGAAGACAACACAGAGTGTAAGCTCCATGACATTGGTCTTGACAAGGATTTTTTTTCTTATTTGATGCCAAAAGCAAAAGCAATAGAAGCAAAAATAAACAAGTGAGACTACATCAAACTTTAAAACTTCTATACAGCAAAGGAAACTATCAACAAAATGAAAAGGCAACCTGTGGAATGGGAGAAAATATTTTCACATCATTTATCTGAGAAGAGGTTAATATCTAAAAAAATAAAGAAAGTATACAACTGAATGTCAAAAAAATTAAAAATCTGATTAAAAATGGATAGATGATCTGAATAGACAATTTTCCAAAAAAAACATACAAATGGCCAACAGGTACATCAAAAGGTACTCAACATCACTAATCATCAGGGAAATGCAAATCAAGACCACAATGAGGTATCATCTCACACTAGTTAGAATGGCTATCACCAAAAAGATAAGAAATAACAAGTGTTGGTGAGAATGTGAAGAAAAGGAGTCCTTGTACACTCTTGGTAGGAATGCAAATTGGTGTAGCCACTATGAAAAGTAGTATGGAGTTTCCTCAAAAAAGTAAAAATAGAACTACCATATGATCCAGCAATTCCTCTTGTAGGTATTTATCTGCAGGAAATGAAATCACTATCTCAAAAAAGATATCTTCACCCCCATGTTCATGGCAACAGTATTTACAGTAGCCAAAATATGGAAGCAATCTAAGTATCCATCAACAGCTGAACAGAAAAAGAAGATGTGGTGTGTGTGTGTACACACACACACACACACACACACACACACACACACAGGAATATTACTTAGCCATAAAAAAGATGGAAATCCTGCCATTTGTGACAACATGGATGGATCTTGAGGGCATTATAATAGGTGAAATAAATCAGTCAGAGAAAGACAATATATTATCTCATCTATATGTGGAATCTAAAAAAACTGAACTCACATAAATATGAGAACGGATTAGAGGCTGCCAGAGGGGGGTGATTGGGGGTGGGGTAAATGAGTGATTGTGGTCAAAAGGTACAAACTTCTAGTTATAGGATGAATAAGTCCTGGGAATGTAATATAGAGCATGGTGACTATAGTTAACAATGCTGTATTGTATATTTGAAAGTTGCTAAGAGAATAGATCTTAAGAGTTCTCATCACAAGAAAAAAAAATTTGCAACTATGTGGGGTGATGTGTGTTAACTAAACTTGTTGTAATAATCATATTGCAATGTAAACATATATCAAATCATTAAGTTGTACACCCCAAAGTGATACAATGTTATCTGTTTTATATATATATATATATATATATATATATATATATATATATATATATATATATATATATATATATATATATATATATATATGAAAGGAAGGGAGGGAGGAAGGAGAGTTTGGTTTAACCAACTCTTTGTGTTGCCTAGAGCACTCCTCCCCCACTTCCACCTTAAAGTACAATCTGATAGTAGATAATTAATTACTAATTTTAAACTTCCTAAGGCAGGGGCCAATATATAAGAAATAACCTGACTGGGGAAATGAGATATCTACTTTAAAAATAAAATCCCTCTTTGTTTTAATCCGCCTAGCTCTCTACCTCTCAGGTTTAAGAAACTTGAAGACTCACAGAATTATGTGGTCATAGGGAATTCCAAACCCAATAGAGGTTTAACTGCTTAAAACCAATTTACTCAGGTGAGTAAATTTACTGTGTGGTAAAGGAGGCCACACAGAAGAAAACTGAAAAAGGCTAGGTGGCTGCTGCTATTAATGTTCCCCCCACGTGGGGAGGCAAAGCCTCTGTTAGGTTTACGTTCATATCTCAGCTCCCTCCAAGGCATTAAGTAACTGTGGTTGCCATAGTTGTGCAGGGCTCAGATTTCCCTTCAAGAAAACAACCTGCCACTCAGCTGTGAGGCGTGCAGGTACCTGAAACCCTCCAACTGCAGTGCCTTTGGGATCTGCTGTAGCATTTATACTGAGATCACACACTCCCCAAGCAGCCCCCAGCCGATAGTGGGGCACAGCCAAGTTACCAGGAGCTGGCATTTTTGCCCAGCATCGGACTTCTTACAGCAATCTATGTGCTGGAGACTTGCCCAGAGCTGCACTGCAACCGGAGGCTCCTTTTATCCCATCCTCCTTCCTTCACCCTTTCCTTTCACAGGTGTCAGACTCGCAAGGTGCTCTGAAAGCTTCTTCTGCCTCAGCCTGCTTGCTCTCCCCTTTAACTTTCCCAGGTGTTACCTCCAATAAATCTCTTGTACTTTAACCCCATCCTGGCATCCGGTTCCTGGAGAACACACCCAAGACTAAATTTTGTTTTCTTATCCCTAGAAATGAAGATACTATATCCATATTTAGATTGGTAAGGATTAAATAACATCTACACACAGATCCCTGAATATAGGAAGCAGACAAAGGTAACATGGAGCAGGTGGATGGAAAGGTGGGAGGAGGGGAGGAAAACTGTCTTTACCTTCTATAACGAGTACAGGTTCCTAATCCTATGTCCTGCTTTATAGCATACCTTTTTAGACACTGGGGAGAGGAAAATAGGATGAATTTCCAGATGCTAGAGGGACATATTGGGGAAGATAAATGCTCAGTGGGGACTGGCCATAGAACTGTTGTGGATGGGGTGACACTTGATTCCCTTTTCCAATACAGTATGATCTTCCTGGAGGATTTTTCCTAGGAAAGGAAAACCGTATTTATGTCCCTTTCAAAATGACATTTCACAATGGCATCTACAATGTACTGTCACTAAACACCCTGCCTCATAGTCCTTATGGTTATTTTGATGTTAAAGGAGAACAGATTGAGTTGACTCGACATCTACCTTGAACATTTCAAAACCAGGCATTGATATCAAAGAACGTGGAGAGCTCTCTAATGTCTCTTGAAACTGACAGGGTCTAGCCTGTTATCTTACATAAAAAGGTACTCAATAGGTATTATCTGACTTGATGGCAGAAAATCACTGCATAATTGAATAGATATACTCTAAACATTGGGCAGACACTTGGAAGAAATCAAGAAGTACACCACCATACTAGTACAAGGGAAACACTAAAATTATTGCTACCAAGAAACAAAGATAAAAATACAATAGAATAAGATTGTATTCCTTGGGACAACAGAAACCAAAGAAAGTATAGCTTTGGTGCATTGTTTATGATGAACCTGTTTACAGAAGAAAACGGTAAGAATAATCCATAGGAAAATAGAAAGAAAAAGCCAGACATGATTAACAAGCAGCATTTTGCTTCCTCGTGTTTTATCCTTGCTCAAGAAAAGAGTAGAATAGCACACCTTTCACGTTCCCCAGGTGTTTACTTCCTCAGCCACACATTCCATGGGCGCATTCCCCAGTGTCAGACTGACCCGCCTTAGAAAAGAACCACTTATTCAGCAAAGAAGAACTGTGCAAATAGCTCATTTCATTTCACCTTAATTAGCCCAAGATGATGCTTCTGAAGCGTTCTGCTTTCTTATCAACACTATCCTTCCTACTGCAAGGAAGGAAGACTTTGATGTCTTTGACACCAACTCAACCTCAGGGACCAGCATCAGGACCAGCAGATCTTGCGTGAGTGCTGTCCAAGTTGCTGTAAAGCGGGCGCCTAGGATGGGTTTGCCTTTTCATTGGAACAAGCTGTACTGTGCAGCGGAGAGGGCTAGAAAGTGACCTTTGGCATCTGTGTTTAACAACTGAAACACCTGTACTTACTCTGTGCTGGGAAGGTGCTGGGCCCAGAGTGATGAGCACTGTGCCTCTGCTACCATGGAATCTCTGGTCTTCTCCATTTGAAGGAAAGGGAAGAAAGGCTAGAAAATGAAAACACAAGTGAAGGAGTACGTTGCTAGTTTGGCAATACATTAGTTACTGGTAAGAAGTCTGCCCACCTCTTTTCAGTTATTTGCTTAGACCAAGGCTAGTCCACAGGGAAACAGTCAGAAAGCTGCAGGGGCCTCTCAGCATTTGCTGTTTCCACCTGGCACCAGCACCAGATAGAGTCCTCGGTGGCCTGGAGTGTTCATGCGGCCAGAAAACAAGAGTGGAAATGTCCCCTGCTCCAATTAAGCTAGCATCCCATGCAACCTGATGGCTGAGTCACACACACCCCCCTTCCCTGTCTCTGCCAGTCACTTCATTTACACATTGTTCTCACTCAGCCTCTCACAGGAAGACGTCTTTCTGAAAGTGCTTGCAGACATTATGTGTGAAAAAAACAAGGAGAGTATAAATAGCTTTTCCCTTCTAATTGCAACTTGCTGCTCACATTTTGCTTCCTGAGAGCTCTGAAACGGGACTACCCCAAACCAATAGCAGCACAGGAGCCCTGGAAGGGCAGGTTGATGTCTCCCGCTGAAGGAGACCAAAGATGGAGAGCGAACTACAGGAGACCTAGGGGGTCGTTTCAGACTTGAGGGAGCACACCCGCCCAGGGTGGAGCACAGCCAGGGGAACAGGGAGTGGCTTTCTGGAGTACCTGGTGGGTCAGCTCTTTGATGCATCGCTCAAACCTGCGGGCTCCCCACTGGGCCTCCGCGATGCGTCGGACTTCGCTTTCCAGTTCACCATCCAGTTCACAGACCTGCAAGCAAACCACGGTCTCAGATGACAGGTGGGCAGCCAGCAAGCCAGGCGGGCATTGCATTTGCCTGTCGGCACGATCATTTGAAATAGTGACACCATCAGGGAAGACGGGTGCACTCTCATTCTGGCCGTGGTGAAACAGGGCAAACTCTCTGGAAAAACCGCCTTGCCAAAAGTGAGCTGGCTGAACTATGTGAGCTCATAAAAGGGCTGTTTAGACTCAAGGATGTGAAAGGCTAATCCATGCAGAGGTGATAAACTTCCCCTCTTGGATTACAAAATTACACACACATGTGTATGATGAGTGTACGTAGTGTATAGAGAGAGAATAAGCTATATATAGCACTCTTTAAGAATTCAGCCAATGTACTGCCTCATCTTAAGCTACTTTCTCCGTGTTAAGCTCTGACTCTCTAAAGAAATCAGACTCTGAGTTTTTGTCACACATATGTCACCCACAGCCCCATAGCCCTGCTTTGTGGGAGAGCTGTAGTGCAGATGAACAGCTGGCCTGCAGCCTTACAGAGTTATACAACCAAGGTTAACATAATATTCATTCAACAAATATTTGTTGCCTACTATGCACCAGACACCAGGGCCAGGGATACAGCAGGGAACAAAACAGACAAAAATCTCTCCCCTCTATAAGCATCCATTCTAAGGAAGGGAAACACACAAACGAAACAAAGTAAAATACAGACTATGTTAGATGGTGGTAAGTGGTATGGAGAGAAATAAAGCAGCTCACGGGGTAGGGGGTTGAAGGGGGGGGTGTGTTTCATATGATTTTGCAATCACACCAACTACACAAGTTGCATTCAGAAGGTCTAGCTTTTATCTCTGCGTTCTCTTCCTATGAGTAATTGTTTTCATTAGTCCTTGTTTTATTCTGTCACCAATTCTTTTTGAAAATACAAGCAAATGTGTACATGTCTTCATATTTCCCCTCTTTCTTGCACAGAAGTTTGTATACCCTCAACATCGCCTGTACCTTTTATCATCATTAAACCACTAGCCATGATCTCCAGGACATTACAGAGCTCTTCCTCGCTCCTTTCTAATCAGTGTGATTATATGGAGGTACCATAAATGTGCACTGGTATTCCATTATACGGATATACCATAAATGTGCAAACACAGTACTTTATTTTTCAGGGGCCCTTCTGAACCATGAAATCCCAGTCAAATATTCTTTCCATCCTTATAGCATTTGTCACATGACCTATACGGTGTCACTGAAATTGATTCGATAATTTTAAAAATCCTATTTTCAAGCTAGGTCTTCCTATTTATTTTTGAGCTCCCTAAAGGCAGGTACTACATCATTTCTGTCAGGCCTTACTATATTTTCACTAAGTCTTTTTTGATCCTTGATTTAGTTATTTCCCTCCCCTTTCTCTGGCTGTTAGGAAACGGGCATTCTCCACAGAGGAAATAACAGGAGCAAAGGCACAGAAGCAAGACTGCGAGGGTGTGTTTGGAAACAGTTGGTCTCCCTGGCTGTGGGGAGCCCTAGAGCTGGTGCAGGTGAGCGGGAGGTACCGCATTGTTACTTAGCAGGATGGCGGATTGCACCCAGTCCAAGAAAAGTCCTATTTAGTGGCCCAAAGTCAAGAAGAATGAAAGAATATACTGAGCTCTGACACTGTCAAAGATCGGAGCATGTTACAAGCAAAAGTGAGGAGGGAGGCAGGGACTATCTGGTGTGATATTACGGGACAATAAGCTTCGAACTGGGAGTTGTCAAGACCCCATGATTATGCAGGCGAACTCCTACCCTGGATTCGAGTTTCTGGCTTTGCTTTCTATTCCCTATCACGACAGTCTGCTCAGTGTCATCCAGCCTTTCCTGTAAGTCTCTGTCCGCTCCATGTTCTCTCTCATCCTCTCCAAGCGGGCATTGGTATCTTGCTCCTTCTTCAGTTCTTCTGACATGTTTGCTACCTAGAAAAGAAGGAAAGGGACTGAGACAGTCCAGCAGCCAATCAAGCTTGACATTTCTACCCACAGTCTTCTGTTCCTGATGTGACTAGGTGCCATGCCTTGCCTCTGTGTACTTAATCCCTTCCCACCACGCTCTCCCTGACCTCTGTGGCCCTCGAGTTTGTTAACCATAAGGCAATCACGATAGCAGCAGCTACTGGAGATTAGGGTGAGGGGTGGTGGAAACAGACCAGAGATGAAACACCATGTGAATATTATTATACAACACCTGTACTGAAAGAAAGATGACCAACTGAAGGTACAGCTTTTAACTGAGTAAAGCACCAGGACGCGTCCTGTTGACATCATGCACCAGGAAACGTGTGGAGTGCCTATGAGAACCTTTTTCACGTCTCACTTCTATAATTCTGTGATTCGCAACTGCAAACAAATTTAGGCTCCAGGAATTTGGTAGCAGCTGAGGCTCTCAGTGCCAACAATCTGGCACAAGGAGGGTTAATTCTTGTGAAGCCTACTCTTGGCTATGTACACTAAGGGCTTGGCGTCTTGCTGCAATTGTTAAGAACTGTTTCATGACTCTCTCAGTGCCTTTAATGTAAGAACACTGCCCTCCCAGACAAAGTTTCTCTGTCTATCAGGTTACCAACCATCTGTATAATTTAAGTGTGAGACGTCTGTGTAGATGGTGGGGGCAAAGAATGAACGACGGAGGTAACTGGGTTCTGCTATGTGGGGTTGGAACTCACAGCCGAACTATTGGAGGATTAAAGCGAGGAAAGAGGTCGTGAGTTCATTTCTCAACACTGCCAAGGAAATCTTATAAAGGTGAGGTTATGCAGATAGAGTCTTCCTAACGTGTGACTGCATAGACCTACCAAGCAGGAGTAAAAGCTCTTTTTATTCCTTTCTATCCATGTGGATTTTCGTGAATGTTAAGCATATTATTTTTTCCTTGGCCAAACGCTTTTAAGCTTTCACACACCTCTTTTCCATCAGAAAGCATCTGCTTTGATACAAAATGGCTGAGTGCTAGGCACGCTTCCCCATTCGTCTGGATTCTACAGTGATCTGGTAGCTAGGATTTGGTGCAAAAGTTTTGTTTAGCTCCCCAAATGCTAAATAACTCAGTAAGCTTTTCCCTCCTCTTGAATTTTAAAACGACTAATGTAAAATCGAATTGAATATCTTGTCTCCTTGATTCCCATATACTTTTTAGCGAGAGCATCAGTTTTCACTCACAGGGCAAGGTCAGGGCTGCTGCATGTGTTTGTGTGTCTGATGGACTACACAGACCACCTGATGGGGATGGAGTGGGTGGAGGCTGAAATCAAGCCCAAGCTCTGCTCAGCAAGCACTGGCACTTGCAAGGCTGGGTTCTTCACACACAGACTTCTCCTCACCTCCCTCCTCCATGACATTTTTTTTCTTTTTTTGCTGAGTACTGCCTTCTGCTTGCCATGCCTTTTGAGAGAAGTCTGCATCTACCCACGGTGGGGGTCCAGCAGGTGTCTTTTTCCAGTTCCCACAAAGGTACAGTCAAGGCAGCCAAACCTGAGCTTAGTCTCATTCAGGAAAAGCACCACTATCAACAATTTTAAACTTGCAGATAACGAAGGTACACCAATCCTGAAGCCCTTCTTCACCAACCTGACTCTGTTACTGAAGCAATAGTATGGGCTGTAAAAAATAAGTGTAATAGGGACTTCCCGGGTGGCGCAGTGGTTAAGAATCCACCTGCCAATGCAGGGGACATGGGTTCAAGCCCTGGTCCGGGAAGATCCCACATGCCGTGGAGCAACTAAGCCCATGTGCCACAACAACTGAGCCTGCGCTCTGCAGCCCATGAGCCACAACTACTGAAGCTCGCATGCCTAGAACCCGTGCTCTGCAACAAGAGAAGCCACTGCGATGAGAAGCCCGCACACCGCAATGAAGAGCAGCCCCCGCTCGCTGCAACTAGAGAAAGCCTGTGCACAGCGATGAAGACTCAACGCAGCCAAAAATAAATAAGTAAATAAATAAATAAAAATTTTAAAAAAATAAGTGCAATAAGCATTCTTTGCAGATCATCATAAAGCTATTACAGACCCCAGGAAAAATAGCTATGGGTAAGGAAACACAAGAGGAATTGTTTCTAGACACTAGATATATTGATTTGCAAGTGGAAAGTGGATTAACTTTTTAAAAAATCTCTTGCTTTCATAAGATTTTGCCTATGGCAATTCAGCTGCTCCTTTTCACTGTGTGGACAGGGTGGAAGGGAGGAGCCAGCTGGCCTAATTTTTCAAAATGGGGACAGAGGCAGAGGGGTCAGCTAACCTCCCGCTAGCTATATGGAGAATCAATGGAATCCTTTTTGTCTGCAGCTTTGCCCTTGCCCCTTGGCTACCGCTCCCATCAGCTCTGAAAGACAGGAGTAAGCAGACAGTCAATGGACCCACCTCTGTAGGTGGCTTCTTGGCCTTCTCTTCTGCACTTTGACACCCTTGCATCGCCTCTTCAGCTTCCTTCTGGATCCTGGCAACATCAACCTCCAGTTTCTTCTTCTGGCTGAGGAGACTCGCGTACTAAGGAAAAGCAACATCTTCATTAGGCGAGTTGAGATCATTGGTGCAAAGGCAAGCTGGTCTGTTCAGAACATGCAATGGGAGGGGCTCTGACCAGGAGGGTGTTTTCCTCTCCTCAGCCACACTCATGAAGCCATACTTCCAGGCCCAGGAGACCACGTTAGACTTGAATGCAAGGGATTTCATCCATCAGAGGTTTAGTACTGGAGAGATGACAGCCTGAGTCAGAAAGGAGAAATGGACCCAGACAACCTACAAGCCCCAAACATGTGTTTGGTTTTCAGCTGGCTGAGGAATACGTTTTTCTGCCTTTTGCTCTTTGATGGGGAAGGAGGAAGTGTCCCAGAGCAGAAGTCAGGGTCAAAAGCAGACATGTGGAGAGCAGGGGTTTAGGGAATAAAACTCAGTTTCCTGCATGCTGCTCCAGGGGAAGAACATCTTCCTCACTATCTACCTCTGCTTCTATTAATTTTGCAGTGAGGGGGTGGGCAAAGCAATTTAGATGAGCCTCATCCCCAAGGCCTGAGAAACCTCCATTACACTGGAGGATTATTTGTGTTCTTTGGCTGACGCTGCCCTAATCCTTTCCTTCCTGGGTTGTGACATTAGAGGCTGAAACTCCTTTTTGGTCTGTGTTTGTAGCACAGTTTTTCTGAGGGTGTGAAATCTTAGCATAGAGAATGTATTTAAAAGGCATAGCCTTCCTATTTTTAATTTCTCTTCTGTTCATTCACTTTTCCTCTAGCTAGTACCTCTCTCAGTGGCAAGATTAAGCCTTTGGAAATAGGAAGAGAGATACTCCAGCCTCACAGGTTCTACCCTACCTCCTTGATGGCATGAAGCATCTTCATCAAGGTTGCTTCTTCTGTCCTTATGGAGAGCCAGGCTCTGTGTGCCTCAAGTCTCCCACTGCCATGGGTGTGGCCTGGAGGGATGAGGGTATTTCCTGGAGTATGCTGGGATGCTCACTGCACATAACTCCGTAGGAACTCTTTCTTTGTAAAGAAAGGTACAATATAAATGGTGATTCGTTTATACATACAATCATTTAAAACCTGCTAGGGAGTTGATGGTTAAAATCTTTTCAAACTGAATGATTGGTTCGGTTTGGGAAGCAGCGGGTGAGGGAGTACTGTGCAGAAAAGCAATCTAGATTGTCACAGCTCAGGTTTGAAAAAGGACACATGTAATTAGACAAGGATAAGTTTGGCCTCATATGTTTGTTCCAGGCTAGAAATCTGGGGATGCAAAAGGTTCTAGAAAATACTCATTGTATGTCAATCAGAAGATTGACGGTGTTCCAGTAATTGCAAGGGGGCCACCAATGGCTAAGGTGGGGGAGAAGTCCTTCGTGAGCAACACGTCACCTAGGCCAGAGCTGCTCAAAGGGTAGTTTCTGCACTGGCAGCATCACCTGAAAACTCGTTTGATTCCTCCTACTGCAGAGATTCTGATTCAGTGGGTCTGGGATGAGACCTGAGACTGTGCATTTTTGTGTTAGTTTCTCTTGTACGCGTAAAGTTTCAGAAACTCTGCTCTGGAGATCAGGGCTATTACCTAATTTTCTTTCTTCTTTTTCACATCTATCTCCTTCTCTCCATGTCTGCTTTTGCTCTGGTTGATGTCCTTATCTCTCTCTAGGCTAGTGGTTTTTCATCATACTGGGACCCACTGGTATATCATCAGTTATAACATGAATGGCAAATAATTTGTTACCAACAGATATTAAGTACTACAGACAGTGAATGATTTACTTTTTAAAACTTCAATATTCTACTTTATAAGATTCCCACTCATTGTATTTAGTTAAGTTTTCTTGAGAGATAAAGAAAATATTGAAGTAAGTTAGCCTGTTGGGAATTATGCATAATGTATATCCTATTTGTTTTATACCACATGGTATCCTAATAGGATCATGTCATGCACATGGGCACAAACTGTAGGCACAAACTAAATGCACTGCCTTCCAGCAGGTACATCTTTGGTTTATATCAATACTTCCTTTTATCCAGTGTTTCTCAGTGGGGTCACAGTTGGCATTCTGGGAGGAGCAATTCTTTGGGATGTTGAGTTATCCTGTATCTTGCGGGAGCATTAGTATCTTTGGACCTTGCCCACTAAATGTCAGTGGTACTTCCCAGTCTCTATGGCAACCAAAATGATCCCACAGATGTTTCTAAATATCCCAGAGAATGGCACATCTGCCCCTAGTGGCATTAATCCATCCTTCACAACAATCACCAGAGTAAACTTCCTAAAATGCAAATCTAATAACTTGCCTCCCAGTTACTCACAATTCTTCAGCAGACCCCCATTAGCCGCATGATAGAATTCAAACTCCATCAGTCTCAAAATCAAGATCCCTGGTGACCTGGCTCTACCTGCCTCTCCCTTAGCATCAATTCTGCTGATCTCTCCTACCCCCTACCGTATGCTATAGTAAGTATATCAATTTTCCTTAACATCCTAAATTCCCTCTTTTCCCCATGCCTCTGACCTTGACTTTTCTCTCTACTTGGCTGACTTCTTCCATGTCCTTCATGACTCAGATTAAGCATACTGTGCATCTACCTAAGTCTAGGATCATCAGGGAAGGCTTTCTGTAGGGTTGTGCTTGCTTTATCACTACAATCCCAGCAGTGCACTGCAGTGTGTTAACTTAGATCTCCACCTTTTTAGGACGATGGAGATATTTTGCATCTGTCTATACCATGCATACCTGTTCAGCTTACGGTGGGTGCCCTAAAAATGTTTATCGAGCTTTTGTCCTAGCCACTATGGCTTCTCCTGATTCCATGAGAATGGCAACGATTTAAGAATTCTTGCTTTGTGTCACTTACATAACCTTCCATGAGAAGCCAGTCCTGACAGTTCATCATATCTGTCAGCAGCCACTCAGAATTGTTTGAAATCTCCTGGCTCTGAAGCAGGAGCATTTATTTCGAATCCTGGGATGCTCGGGGAATACATGGCTTAGCAGGAAAAGGAGAAGCAGGCAAATGATTCTGGAACCCTAGCGAATGTTCCTCTCTCTCTCCCCAGCACCCTAGCTGTGAGTACCCTGACAGTTCATTCTTCTGGCAGGGCTTAGTGTTTTGGTTCAAATTGTGTCCCTCCCCCAAAAAACATATGTTGAAGTCCTAACCCCCAATCCTCAGAATGTGAACTTACTTGGAAATAGGGTCTTTAGAGAGGTAGTCAAGTTAAAATGAGGTCATTAGAGTGGGTCCAAATCTAATATGACTGATGTTCTCATAAAAATTTGGAAATTTGGACAATGACAGATACAGAAGGAAGATGATGTTAAGATGCAGAGAAAATGCCATGTGAAGGAGGTGAATTGGAGTGACGTATCTATAAGCTACGGAACACCAATGATTGCCAACAAACCACCAGAAGCTGGGAAAATGCAAGGAAGGACTCCCTGCAAGATTCAGAGGGTGCACGACCCTGCCAATGCCATGATTTCAGACTTCTAGCCTTTAGAACTGTGAGAGATTACATTTCTGTAATCAGTTTGGGAACTTGGCTGCTGCAGCCCTAGGGAACCAATGCATCTGGGATGAATGAAGGGCGAGACCGCCACTCTGCTGCCAAAGGCTCTCCCTGCCTCACCGGCCACCTGCAAGGCTCCACGTGGCAACCGTGTACCGTCCTAGGCCAACCAGTGTGGATCCATTGCCTCCCACCAGCTGACATGGCTAATGGTGAGTTTACAGGCCCCACCTGGGTGTGGAAAAGATTGATTTTTTTCCTGTGGCTTTCAGGAGCTCTTCCTCTGCCAGCCTGCGCCCGCATTCTGTCTGCTCATGCGAGGCCCTCAGCTCCTCGAGTTCAGCCTGGAGAAGAGCGTTACGCAGCTCGGCCACCGCCAACTGCTGCTTCAGCTCACTGTTCAGGCGTGTGCTGTCCTCCAGCTGCGACCGAAGGTCCTGCGAGAGAAAACACGCGCGGGGGACGTGGATCCCTGGCAGTTCAGCGGGACCTGCGCTTACGCATGCGTGCTCTGAACAAGCCCCAGCAATTCAACGTAAGCATCTTCCTGCTCTCCCGAAGGATTAGATTTGCTGTCCTCACATTTATTGCTCAACACAACCTGCTGCTTGGTTTGCTCCCATAAGCAGAGACATCCCTGCCTCACCTCTGCATTACAATTGAAAATACCTTGATCTGGAGCTGAAGCTGGCCCAGGGATTTGGTTGCCTCTGACACCTGGCGGTCGACACGGCTGAGCTGGAGTTCCATCTCAGTGAGGTCCCCTTCCATGCTCCTCTTCAGCCCAGTGGCCTCAATTCTGCTCCGAACTTCAGAATCCAGACTCGACTGCAGGGAGTCAATAGCACACTGCTGCTTCCTCCTAATTTTAGAATAACATTCAGGGGAAAAATCATACACCCAAATTAAGAAAGGTTACCTGCTTTGTACACACAACTGTTTAGGAATCAGGAAAAATTAAAATTCAAGAAAAATTCTGTGTAATTAACAAAGTGAGTCTAAAGGGTCTTCATTTGGAAACCATGGAGATGGAAGGGTTAGGTCAGTGAGCATTTGTCCATCATAACAGACTCATGTCCATCATTCCCAGACCAACTTCCCAGAAAAATCAAGAAAAGCACCAGAATCTTTTTGAGGTTCCTGTGGGGCAGTCTTCGCCTTATCTAAGACCCCCTCCAGGACGGTCTAGATTCCCTAGAGTGGCTAAGGGTGAAGGAAGGATGCACTTTCAGACCGGCATAATATTTAAATACTTTCAACGGTGAAACATGTCTGAACATGGCAAGAAAGAGCCACCCAGGTTGGAATAAGTCCTGATCGCCAGCAATCCTGCTCTAACAGCCTGGGACACCAAATTCCCCTAGAATAGCATGGTTATCTTTCTCCAGGCGTTTGGGAGTACAACCAAGGATAGGCTGAGAAAACCAACTGCTGTGTGATATTGAATTACTTCAATATGCCTTTATAAAAATGAAAGGTCCATGCTGAAATCATTTTTGCAAAGTGACAGAAGCTTACACAATAGATGTGTGTTCAGAGAGACAATGAAAAACTGTGGGGAACCCATGGCAATCATTTCCTAGGACTCTTGCAGTAAGTCTGGGACCATGTGACTGAATGCTGACCAATGGACTACGGGCAGAAGTGTTTCCAAGCCTCACACATACAGCCTTTTACTTGTGTGATCCTGTGCTCTCTCTTCCCCATCTATAGCAAACTTGGTGGCCACACATGGATGATCTGGCATCAGAAGATGGAAGGAACCTGGGTTCTTGAGAGACTTGGGATAGTGGCCCACTCTCCATCCTACCCCACATTGGACTCTGACACAAAGCAAAAATAAGCTTTGACGGTTTCAAGCCATCAAGATTTGGTGGTTGTGAGTCAGGACAGTGTAACTCTTATAACACAGGCCCTGTTAAGCTCACCCTATGAAACAGGGCCTAGAACTGGGCAGATAAGACAAGACATGCTCATAGAGCCCATCAGCACACAAATAGCAGACACATATTCATCTTGATTCAGAATTAGGTTCCACACTGAGCTGTCTTTGAGCCTGTATTCCGATCTCTGAGGCCAGCAGCGAGTCACACAGCCTACAGAGGAGTAAGAGTGTGGTCAGAGTTTCCCGTTGGGTGACAGGTGGAGGGGCCAATTTTTGTGATCACCCTCACCCCATGGATGGGGCGGAGGTTTCAGAAGTAGTTATGCAAATGTACAGGAAAGAACTCTTTCTGGTTCCAGAGTCAGCACCTCTCCTTTGCCAGCGCCATGTCCTGGCTCCCACATGCTGCGGCCAGCCTCTCCTGCCTATCCTTAGGTCCTGGGCTTTTGTTCTGCTCCCAGATCAGAATCCTACAGGAATGCCAGCATGTAATGTTACTAGAGACTGTTATGGCTGAATTTTGTCCCTCTTCTCTTCCCCCCAGCCAGATTCATATGTTGAAGCCCCTAACCCCCAGTACCTCAGAATGCAAGTAAATTTGGAGACAGGGTCTTTAAAGAGGTGATTAAGTTAAACGAGGCCCTTAGGGTAGGCCCTAATCCAATCTGACTGATGTCCTTATAAGAAGAGGAAATATGGACACACAAAGAGACACAGGGATGGGTGTGCACAGAGTAAAGAAAATGTGAGGACCCGGCAAGTTGGCCACCTGTGAGCCCAGGAGAGAGGTCTTAGGCCCAGACTCGCCAGCAACTTGATCGTGGACCTCCAGCCTTCAGAAATGTGGTAAAAGAAATTTCTGTTGTTTAAGCCACGCAGTCTATTTTGTTATGGCAGCCCTAGCCCGTAATACTACAGTGACACACACTCAGCATCACTGAAAGCTTTAAGACACTGCTCTGTCTTACATGAGGAAACTCATTTTTGCCACAGTTGACTCTCCTTTTGCAGGAACACTAAGGCGTCTCTAAGCTGGTGTCAAAATCCTCTGCACAGAGATATATTCTACTTAGGCAGACAAAATGAATGTTTCAAATTGTACTTTTTCCACCGTTGTTTATGAAACTTCATGAGTGCCTACAGACAAGTAGAAAGTGCTACGGTTTAAGAGACTTCTGTATAACACAGGCCTAGAGAATGGCCACTAAACAATCAGTGCATTCCATGCAGAGTCAAGAAATCTTTAAAATGAAAGCTCCTTGAGTACGTTTCTTAAGAAAAATGAAGCAGTCAGGACCAGGGCAATATGGTAAGAAGTTCCTTTTCTTTCTTTCCTCTTTTTTTTCTGAACTGTGAAACACAATTTGAGGAAAGAAACCAAATGCAAACAAGAACAGAACCGTTCTTTTTTAAAACTTGAAAAAGTTAAGGATTTAAATTGACAGTCAATTCAATCAGTAATATTTTTCTCTTGCCATGTTGCTCGTCTATATCAGGGAAATGAAAGATTTTCCTTACTTCTAATACATGCGATTCAGCTTTAAAGTGATTAACAAGATATTTTGCTAACTAAATGCCATGTCTGAGTTTGAGCTGCTACTTCTTGAAGTCGCACTAAAATATTTTACTTAGAAATGAGAAGAGATTTAAACATATTCTTCTGGCAGAGACTCAAACAATAAAAGAAATTAAGTTGGATAGTACATGTAAATTGAGACCATGTGGCAAAGTTCGCTATTACTGAACTCAGAGGAGTGAACAATATGGAAGGAAAAGATGACGGAATGTTACCAGGTACCTGAGGCCATAGGCTGGGGGTGGGCAAACTATGGGCTATGGGCCCAGCCATGACCATTTACTTTCTTATGGTCTATGGCTGCTTTCAAGCTACAATTGCAGAGTTGAGTAGCTACAACAGAGACTCTATGTCCTGCAAAGCCAAAAATATCTACCATGTGACCCCATACATCTAACCCTTCCACAGATGATCAAACCAAAGCAAACAAGCACACTTCGATAGAGTAAGGCATTTCGATACCTCATTCCCAAAAGCTCCTTCCACAGCACCTCGCTGGGTGTGTCCAGGGAGAGCAGAATGCAGGCCAGGGGCACCCTGGTTCTGGGTCACTGAGAAGACTGCCACACATTTCAGCATTTCCTTGAATACCCTGAGTTGGGAGGGGGATGTATACAGTCAGTGGCCCCAGAAGATTCAGGATGCAACTGACCAACTTGTTCTCGACCCAGTCTGGGGCCTTGCAGCAGGGCCTGACTTAAACTGCAGTCATGGCTGCCAGCCGGCCTTCAAGGAGTCATGATGTCACTCTTCCTTTCCTGTGTGGATGAGGCCAAGGATCAAAGCCGGCCATCAAAGCTCCTCCCCTCCTTCCAGCAGTGACTGCACTGTCACCTGCCTACCTCTAGCTCTGCTAATTATAACATTTGTAGGGAAACAAAAAAGCCCTAACACTCCATAAAAGTTTGGGAAGCCCCGTCTAGAAGAGCAGGCACAGTGTCTTGCCAACATGAAGCGCTCAGATATCTGTTGAGCAAGTGAAACATACAACTCGTGTACCAGCTGCTCATTCTTTCACCACCAACAGGCTTCCAGCCCGGCTCATACAGGATCAGTCCTCACCGAATGGAAGAGCAGCGGGCTGGGTGGCAGAGAATGAGTGAATGAGTTGCCCAGTTTGCAGCTCTACCAAGGTTTTGCCTTTGCCTCTGAGTCTCTCTCCTGTCCTCCTGGTCCCTTCAGCTTCTCGGGTCCTGCTTCACAGGCCTCCTTCGGTTTCTATGGAGCTTCCCAAGGATTATGTGAAAGAGGACCTTGAACCTCATCTTTCCCTCAGGCAATAGTTCCCTTGAGTTCTGGATTTTACCTGGTTTACCCCTGATTGCTCAAAATCGTCTGCTTTGCTAGTATTTCCCCCTGGCATTCTCTTCAGTTTCCTTAAGATCCCATCCTCTCCTAGCCCTGAAGTCAGATTAAACCCTTGGATTTGACCGAGGCATTGTGATCCAATCTCCACTGGCACAGGGCACTCACACCGAAAGGGTCTGCATGGTATTTGTGATATTTTGTTAAGATATGCTCATCTTTCCTTTCTGGATGTACCTGTGACAGTTATTATGAATCATTAACTAAAACTCATGAATAGCTTATTCCTCCCTTCAGCCCGCCCTTCTTTTGTCAGCCCCTTCGCAGCTCCTGCCTCGTCTTCAGTTCTTTCTTCTCCCAGCCCTAGCTGTTTGGATCTCCAGCTTCCTTTGCACTGAAATTATTATAATTGGGGAACAGCTCTACAACATTCAGATGTATCTGACAAGATGCAGACTCTCAGGGTTCAGTTGTACTTAGCTGGGTTTATTAATAGGCACAGGTTTGACGTTACCTGAAACGAGGGGGGTTTTTTTGTTGTTTTTTTTTAACGGCGCAAGGAGACATTCGTTTTTGTTCCTCATGGAAGGAAGTAGGGCAAATATCAAGGCCCAATGTTTTTGCCCTCCATCAAAAACAAAAAATTCTTTTACACAAGGACTCAGAGCCTCTTAAGTAGACCAGAATTCACCCCTACAGTCAGTCCTACAGAGGAAAGTGCCAGTGAGTGAGAGCAAAGATAACTCAAAGCACACAGAGGACCAAATTTGGCTTGACATCCTCATTAAAAAAATGACCCCCATGGGAGTTTTGTCTGAAGATGGGCTATGGGTAAGAGGCCAGTTCAACTGAACATGGTAACTTTTTCTTTTAATTGTTTAACAAACACGTTAAAAGCAAGTTGCCAGTCGAACCTCAGACTCAAAAATGCTTTTCCATGCTGACATACGGCATTGACTTAAGGGAACAGATCAGATGCATAATACAATCATAGTTAATTCCATGTGTTTATAATTGTGCCTTTGATCTAGAGTGTGAAGTGCTTTGCCAACATCAGCTTACTGATCTTCCTCACCACCTTCTGTGACACGGAGGGGGCTGCTTTCATCCCCTCACTTCACTGAGAAGCTAAGAAGCAAAATTTCTAAAATCATCAGCTTGTTATTATGAAGCTAAGAAGAGATCCTGCAACCCAGGACTCCTGTTTAATTCAGTTTCCTGACTATTAAGACTCAGCTGCTTCAACAGGGATTCATAAGCAGCTTAGCTCTTGGCTCCGGCCCCTCTCCAAACAAACGGCTACAGGTACAGGCAGGGGGGATGTGGAAACTTCACTCTGATCTGACATTAATTTTAATGCCCAGCATCACATCTTTTAGTTCTTTTCCTCCACTGTTTAGCATTACCAGTCAGTGTCTTGAACGCTCAAGAAAGCAGCTTGTTGTAGGGAAACCCAGACAGTATACACGGTCCTTGTCCACATACTTATTCTTTTTTGGTGTGTTATCTTGAGTCTTGTATGCAAGTAGAAGCTGCTCAAAAAGAATTTTATAAGGGCTTCCCTGGTGGCACAGTGGTTGAGAGTCCACCTGCCAATGCAGGGGACAGGGGTTCGTGCCCCGGTCTGGGAGGATCCCACATGCCGCGGAGCGGCTGGGCCCGTGAGCCATGGCCGCTGAGCCTGCGCATCCGGAGCCTGTGCTCCGCGACGGGAGAGGCCACAGCAGTGAGAGGCCTGCGTACCGCAAAAAAAAAAAAAAAGAATTTTATAAGAAAATCATAAAAAACTGATAGTAATCGTGTAGAGGTATTCCTTTATATTAACAGTGCTGAGCTTACTAGAAAGGTTCTAGTGTTGGGTTAGACTGGCTGTTTCTTTGGTAATAGTCCGACAAGGGTCATAAAAGCAGCCAAACACAGTGGGTTCTGTTCAGTTAAGGATTCTAAAATATGCAATTGTTGCTCATCAAAATAATTGTAAATACCTACATTTTTCTATCTCTTCATCTGTCTCTGAAAGCTTTCTTTCAATTTCCACTTTAGTTTCTGAGAGTTCAAGCTGCAGACGAAGAATCTTGCTTTCGTTGCGTTCCAGAGCTTCCTGAAATATATAAATAAAAAGCACTTAATTCAGCCCACTTTTGGACAAAACTTTTTTTTCTCTAAACGTATATCATTAATGGAGCTCTCTTTAGAATTGCTAGGAATAATCTAAGGTCAAATCACATCCCTGAAGATTGGAACAGGATGAGAGACAAGTGATTACTTTTGTTTGTCACATCACCTATAGATCTGATGTTCTGAGGGCCTTCAGCTGTAGCTCAAGAACTGGAATCTAAAGCATTTTTAAAATAGACATTTTCAATCTTGTCTGTGACTATATTTCAATTTTTTAATTTATTACCCTTGACTTTTTCTAATGTTTCCATCATTGGGATGAATCAATAAAAGCATCAAAACTAAAACAAGGAAGGTGATAACTCCTACCTGGAAACTTTTATTTATTTCTGGACATCACAGGGGGATAGAAAATAAGTTGAAAGCATTCAGAGAGCAAGAAACAGGACAGCACTCAAATAAAGGAATTTATGATGTACCCGACACATAATGCTTGGTGTGAGCCATTATCACCATAATTACTACTATTATTTCAAATGGATTGCTTTGACAGACAGGGAGATTTCCTGCCCCCTTGAGTATTTAAATATAGGCAAGGCACATACTGCCAGGGATGTTATAAAGGTGTTTCAAGTTTGAAAGCGTAGGTTTGATTAAATCTTTAAAGGCTGTTCCAAAGATAAAATTCTATAGAAGAAACAAACAGAACACTGGGGGTGGATGTTTATAAAGGGCACAAGGGGTGACCACCATCTATTGGTCAGTTAACCATTGGCAGACAGTCCTGAGGGCAGACGCAATTTTTCTAGCCCCTTCTGAGGAGTGCTTAGCACATACCATCAAAAGTAAAAGGTAAAACTGAATAGCAATTTCAAAATAAAAATAAGAAAGATGTTGGGACTTTAATATGGCTTACAGCCTTGCTGCTGTTCTCTCAATACTAACTTCAATATAATAGAAAATAAATAAAAAACAAATGCTGGTATAGCAATTTCCTCCGAGGGAATGATGCCCTTCCTTCAGGGGGAAACTGTCACCTCTAACCCTTTTGAATGCACTGAGAAAGTGAAGCTTTGAAGGTGACCTGGGATAATTTGAGTTTTGTGACTTCAAAAATAATCTGATAACGTTTTTCATAAAGGCTCACTCAGGAAAAGAAATAACCCAGTTTTACAAATACATGTCCAAGCTGATGAAGTATTTATGGATGCAGCTGAAGACAAAACTGAGAAAATGCGAATAGAATATAATGCCATCTAGTGCTACTGAACGGTATGAGCGCTGGGGCCTTAGTCGTCTCACCTTCAACGGGCAGCTCAATTTAACGTACAAAGATGTTAGTCTACACGTTATATAGGACTAAAGTTGCCCCGCCCAATCACAGCTCTCATTGGCTTCTCATGTTGCTTGAAAGTTCCACCATAAAAGTTACTTCTTTGGGTTAAGGTGGTGGCTTTAGAAAGTCCCTAGCCAGGGTGGCCAGAGAACCGACCGGGAACAAAAGGAACAAGTGAATGAGACAAAGTTCACCCACTTTACGAGGACCGGCCTTGTTAGGGGACACCACGCTGCCAACTGAAAGGATTCTACATAAAATGTAGAGGCCTCAGAAAACAATTTGCATAAAAAGACAAGAGCTGTGTCAAGAGCGGTCCACTTGACACATCTTCTGTCTGGTAGATTTCTTACAGAAATGTGGTGGTGAGGTAAATTGATCGGACATTGCTTGACTCAGAGCAATCCTCTGGGGTCTAATTTTTTCATTATCACACCTTTCAAAAGGCCCATGCCTGAAATGGACTTGCTATGCCTTTTAAAAATTATTGTCTCTGTTGGAGGGTGAGTGTGTGAGGGATGCATTTTTAATGTGACTGGGTGTTTAGTCAAAGGGTAGGTCAAGAAAATGAAATTCAGCTGCGAGAAAAGAGGCTTTGTAGGCCTTGTTGACTACTTAATGACCGTGACAGGATAACTACCTTCTGAGTTCACCCTCTTTGGCAAAAAGATTTTCTCAGGGGTCCTTTCAATCACTAGCACACACCTAGGGATCAAGTCAGAGATTTTTCCGGAACTTTTAATCCATAACACTGAAAACACTCCTGTCAAACAACCCACACAAAGATAAGCTTTCAGCAACAAATGTTTGAGAACATTGCTTTGAATTCATTTTTCAAACTACCTAAAGTTTTTTTTGCAAAAAAAAAAAAAGTGTTTCGACTGATTTTATTTAAAGAGAAGGGCAGGTATGAGGATATTTAGCTATTCAACATTCAACAAATATTTATTGAACCGCTACTGTATGCCAGGCAATGTTCTAGTCCAGTGCTTCTCAAATGTTAGGGTAAATATGAACCACCCAGGGATCTTGTTAAAATTCAAATTCTGATCCAACAGAGCTGGAGAGAGGCTGAGAGTCTGAATTTCTAACAAGCTCCCCGGTGATGCCCATGCAACCAGTCCACAGGCCACGTTTAGAGTAGTGAGGGTCTAGGTACTGAGGATAAATTAGTGAACAAGATAGACATGGTTCTTGTTTTCTTTATAATCAAGAGAGTTGCATCCACGATTGTTTATCCTGTCCCCCTAGCTTCGATTTCCTCATTTGTACAATGAGGACAATAGTTTGCTAGGGTGATTACATAAAATAGTGCATACAAAGAGCCAGGCATAGTGCCTAGCACGCAGTTAACCCCTGAATAAGGGTCAAGGGTTATAAGCGTGTTCTTGCTGTTGCTGTGACTAGAATGCAGGTCTTCTGCACTGTCACAGTGATGGAAGCCTGCTTTGCTCCCTGGAGGTAATACCTCGGCCTCTTCTGAGGTATGCCATTTGGACTTCAGTCTTTTCTTGTTCAATCTACTTCTTGATCTTTTCCATTTCACTTAAGTTCTTCTTTCCTTCTTTCATCTGATTTTTCAGATTAGAAATCTCTTCTGGAGAGGGATGAAAAACAAAGTTAGTGAAAAGAACCAGTCTCAGATCCATGATGTCAGCCAAAAGAGACTGTTCCCAGAGGCCCACTGGGACCCTGGTCATGCCATCCTTGGTAACTTGATGGCAAGGCCACCGCTGGCACGTATGGGACGTTTGTTTGAATTAGAAAAAAGAATCCCCTCTTCAAAGTATTCTTTTGGCATCTGCCACAAAGTTGCCTACAACAGCTGGTGAGGATGGTGTTTCTTAGAGTATTGTGCATTGAACAACCTGTGTGACTGTACATGGCGGTCCTGCTTGTCAGAGCCATGCCAGATATTGCCCGGTGGGGCTCTAGGACCCAGACCTGGAATCCTATCCAGTGGAAGAGCTTAGCTATCAACACGGGTGGCGGCCACTGTGTCAGCTGTCGCTCAACACCAGAATGGGAACTTACAGCATAAGCTGGGTCACTGTCTGCCAGAAGCCAATGCGTGAACCCTCTGATGAACACACGTCTCTGAAAGAGCAAGGCAGCCAGAAGTGACAAAACCTCCAGCACCTGACATTGTTACTGACACTGACTGACACAACACCTGACACTGTTGTTGACACAGTAACCTGTTGTTACTGACACAACACCTGACACTGTTCATGAAGGAAGCCTCTGCAGCCTAAGGTGTGGAGCAGGGCCAAGTGCTCTGGGAATTACCCACAGTCCAGAGGCAGTGGAAGGAATTCAGGGGCTTGACCGCTCCTCTGGCTCTGAGATCCCCAGCTAGGATAGGCTGTGACAAGAATTTTTTAGTTACAAAAACAAACCCATGAGATGGCAAGTCTCATGTGAATAATAAATCCTTCTCTGATAAAGCCTTTGCAGAAGAAGGGCTCCCAGGAGAAAACTCAAGGCAGTGGTTCTCTACTCTGACCATACCGTAGAATCACTCAGAGAGCTTTTGGAAAAGACTTCTTCCCAGGCTCCAGCCCAGAGCAAGTATGGTCCCCACACGAACAGCACCAGAAATACAAACTCTTAGACCCCCTCCTAGACTTACTGGATCAGAAACTCTTGACGGTGGGACCCAGCCAACCGCGTTTTAACAAGCCCTCCAGGTGGTTCAGATGCCATGAAAGTTTTCTAACTGTTCCAGCACCTCTCACAGGCCCAGTCAGTGACCTGCTCATGGACTAGGTAGGTCAACAGAGAAAGTAAGTTTCATTTATGCCTCCAATAGTAATGAACTTACTCCCAGGGCATCTCAAGGTTGTAATGCACATCACTGTTGGTGCTGGTATAAGTTGGCAGCCTCTTTGAAGGGCTGCTGGGCAATATCTCAGAATTTGAAAATTCACTCCTTTAATCCTGCAATTTCATTTCTAGGAATCTACCCTACTGAAATATTTGTACACGTCCCCATTGTACACGGATGTACAATATAGGATTATTTATAATTGTGAAACATTTTATCTAAAATTAATAAGGTCTAGTTAAACGTGTTAGTCAGCCTTATCATAAAACACTGTGTCGCTAATAACAGTCACTTGGTAGGGCTCCAGCTCCAGGCACATGGGAGGTGGCAGAGCCCATAGTTAAGTGTGTATATGCCGGAATCAAGCTGGCTGGGCTCAAACCTCAGATCTGCTACTCATCAAATGCGAATTTGGCCAAGTTCTTAACCTTAAATGACTCAATCTAATCCGCATTTTACAGATAAACTAACACATAAGACTGTTCTGAGACTTAAACAATGAATAGTTATATATAGAACAGTGCCTGGCACGTAGTATGGGCTATAGAGATATTTGTTAAATTAGAAAATAAGTTAATAAATGGAAAAAATAAAAGGTATAGAATAACGTGTAATTTAAGTAAAAAATACCTGTACGCATATTATGCAGGTTATGGATATAAAGAAATTTTTAATAGGCTTCCTTTACGGACAGGAACTGGGGCTAAAGTTAGGAAAGTACTCTTATGTTTAGAACTCCTTTAATGAAAATAGTATCTGTAGTATAAAAACAAAGACAAAATCCAAAGTTAGTATTCAAAACGGAAAAGTTAAGACCCAAGCGAGGCCAGGACGATGCTAAGGTTTCTGCGCATCGAGGCAGCCTTGCCCTTAGCGCAGGGCCCTCCCGGGACCCTGCTCCGGTTCCCAGGGCAACGTACCCTTCAGGTTCTTGTTCGCCCTCCGGAGGGTCCGCCGGCTCGCGGCGCTCTCCTCGTAGGTGTGCCTGAGCTCGAGGAGCCGGGCGCTGAGGGCCCGGGCCTCCTCTGCGGGGCGTCGGGCATCGCCTGAGGCTACTCGTGCTCCTGCCTCCAGCTGTCCAGGCACTGGTTGAAGTGCTGCTGCCGCCAGTCCAGCGCAGCGGCCACGCGGTGCGCCTTCCCACGATGCAACAGGGTGTCCCCGAGCTCGAGCTGCGGTCGGGGCCTGGCCCTCTCCAGGGACGCCCTTCTGGCATGGGCCACCCCCATGGCTTCGGCAGCCTCCTGCGACCGAATTGCCAGCTTCTTCCTGAGAAGGGGAGGTCCAAAGGGCGAGTGAAGCCACAACTCTCAGAGAGCTCGTGCAGTGTGTCCTTATTAAACACAGCACTCGGGTACAAATGGGGGGTGGGGGGGCTCCTGAGGGTGGCTTCATAGTCTGAAGGGGAAGCAGCTTGTGCCTGACAATGACCTCCTTGTGCCTGTGGAAGCCAGATGTCTGCTGACCACCACACTCTGGCTTCTGTGTCCACATGTCCCTTATTCCCTCCCCACCCTTTGCCAACCTGGACTTGACACTCAGAACCTCTGAATCCCTGTAAGTATCTGCTTCCCCTGAACCTTAAGTAAGCAATACAGACTTTATCAAAGACTTCATAAGAAATGGGAGAAAGAGAAAGATGGTACTGAACACCCAACAGTAAGCAACCGTTAAAAGTTTGGGGGCACGTCTAGTCTCTAAAGAGCTCCTTGGCTTTATTGCTTCCAAGCAGCATTCTTTGGCTCTCTCCTGCTCAGTCTCCCCCTCTCATCATGGGACTCCTAAACATGCCCGAGTACCTTTTCTCTGAATTTCTTCTCCATCTCAGCTCCTCTTCCCAAATTTATATACCCACATCCCTCCCAGCGTTATGCTCACTTATCAGGTCCTACTGCTGTCAGGGGTACTTTAGCCCCTGTCTGTCCTCCCTCCAGAATCCTCTGAGATGCAGTGGCTTATTAAAATGCTTCCTCTACCGTCCTTACAATGTTCATTCGCTTCCTTATGGATGCAAAGTGTTCTCTTGTTCCCATCTCCTGCAGGGACACTGGCAGTCCCATTCTTACTCATTCATCACACCTCTTAGATGAAAGGTACTGTATGTACCAAAGCTTTTTCCAATCTCCAGTTATTAAACAGAAAAAGATCCTCAGGAATTAACATGTTCCACACAGCAGCCCAACAGAGCAGTGTGCTCATAAAGCCCCCTTTTGGTGGAATCCTGCAAAAACCAGTCTGTGCTCAGTGTCTAAGAAAGACCTGGGCTCTAACAACTACTCCTTGCTCACTGGCTTTCTAACCATAGTCACTTCACGTCTTTGCTTCATTTTTCTTAACTGGTAAGAAGAGATTCTTCTGTACCACATGGTGACTATCATTAATAATACTGTATTGTGGGCTTCCCTGGTGGCACAGTGGTTAAAGAATCTGCCTGCCAATGCAGGGCATACAGGTTCGAGCCCTGGTCCGGGAAGATCCCATATGCCGAGGATCAACTAAGCCCGTGCGCCACAACTACTGAGTCTGTGCTCTGCAGCCCATGAGCCCCAACTGCTGAGCCAGTTCTCTGCAACAAGAGAAGCCACTGCAATGAGAAGCCCGCGCACTGCAATGAAGAGTAGCCCCCGCTCGCCACACTAGAGAAAGCCCGCGCACAGCAACGAAGACCCAGCACAGCCAAAAATAAATAAAATAAATAAATTTATAAAAAAATAATAATACTGTATCTTATATGTGAGAGTTGCTATGAGAATAGAGCTTTAGTGTTCTCACCATGACAACAACAATAAAATGGTAATTTAGTGGGGTAAAGGAAGTGTTAACTAATCATGCTGTGGTAAAGATTTCTCACATGTGCATATAACGAATTATCACATTCTACACCTTACTTGTACACCCTACACAATGGTGTATGTCAATTATATCTCAATAAGGGAGAAAAAAAAGGAGATTCTGATGCTTTATCCCACCTAAAACAGGAGTCTTGTAAAACAATTACACATATTTTAACTACTTTAGAAATGCTCAGTTGGAACCAGAAAATAGGAATTTTACTTTGGGTGACCAACTGCTGGGGGACTGAGGGGTTGTACCAGGACACGGGGCTATCGGTGCTCAAACTGGGCAAGTCCAGGGCAAACTGGACAATTGATCACCTTCATTTGATTGATAATGTTGCTCTACATTTACTACCAGCTACAATTTTGCTGCTCAACTTGCCAACCATAAGCACCTATGTAGTTTCCTAGAATACGCAAGAAGGTATAGGAGATGAAGAAATCAGATTCCTATCCTTGGGGAACTCAGAAGCGGTAAATGGGGTCTCAGGGGAGCTTGATTCCACTAAACTAACTCATCATGTGAACCCCAGCCTGGAAATCTAAGTAGACAGATCCTCAGCTTTCCAATTAAAAAAAATTGTATCCTAGATTTTTTTTTGCAGTTCCACGTCCCTTAGGGGTTTTAGTGGGAAATCATAATACAGACAATGCTTTATTTATTTGATGTTCAACTAAGTTTAAAGCAAAAAAAAAAAAAAGTCTTTGGATATTATCTCATTTGCCCATCATTTCTCTTCAGTTGTCATGTACTACTGGACCACAATTTGTTAGTTCCAACAAATCCATGTGGTCATAAGTAACCTATATACTTTCCCTCTTTTCTGTCCCTCCCTAGGAAACCTTCAAACAGAATGACTGGTAGACACTTTCACCAGAATTCTTCAATTATTAGGAAAAAAAAAAAAATCTTACTTTAGAAGCAAATGCCATATTTTGGATATGAGGCGCCATTTCAGTTCAAAGCCCCACTTTTCTGCAGTCCAGAGTTTTGAACACATTTACTGCAGGTATTTTTAGTATCTGTCATCCCAAAGCCCTTTTTAAGTTACTGTGGCTACAGAGACAGATTGCTTGGTACCCCTTCAGGGACAGAACACAGCAGCTGTTCAGCACGTGCACAGCAATGCCTTTCAAAGATTTAGGTGAAGAACTGAAAAAATAATATTTTTGGTTGATGCTAAAGAGAAATGTATTGATCTGCCCTGAATTTCTGCCAAGCTCCAAGCCAGGGATACACTCTTTTGAGTCAACCTTTAATGATTATAAGCCGGGGATGGTTTGACACTTTCTCTCAAAGACACACAGTCCTTTGACCTCTGAGCAAAATGCTTTAGAACTACATCCTGGTACTAAGTCTTGATTCATGTGGGCCCCAAACTTCTGTAGTTCCTGAGAAGAACTTCTAAAGCCTTTATAGCCTAGTGTTGGCTATAAAACCGATATCCTAACCTTAGAGGTGACCCCAAAGTGTTTTCTTTTCAAAGAAACATTTGTCCCATAGGCAGGATGACAAATCCTAATACGTTTCCAGCTGCCCCTGTCCACCTTCACAGACCACTTTGTAGCGTACAAGTTGTAGACCAGAGACATGATGACTTTAAGGTACGGAGACATGTACACACATGGATTCCATTATTTTGGCGTTCCAAATGAAACACAGGATTTTCGTGCTAGCCTACTTTCAAACCCTAGTTCAAAGTCACATCTATGAAGACTTCCCTCGTACCCCTAGACATAACCTCTTTTTTTCCCCCAGGACTTCTCTCTAGTCTTTGTCACTCTGTATTATAATTTTCATTTTTGAACCCCTCTAGAGCATGTGCTTCTTGCCAGTGGTGGCTGTTTCAGCTTTGGTCTTGGGTTAGTTCACACACTTGGTGAGGATTAGCTTAGTGTACACATGTGGCCTCGAAGACACAGTCACTGTTCTCAGAGTCCTCTGTGCAGCCCTGCCCCACTCACTTGGCATCCTCCAAGTCCACAGTGCTCCGGATGGTGTCGTCTTCATACTTGGTTCTCCACTTAACAATTTCAGCATTGTCTTTGAACAGGGCCCAGAGCAGCTCAGCCTTGGCCTCTTGCTCTTCCTGGTACTGCTCTCATAGCAGGTCACAGTCACGCTTGGCCGACTTCACGGCCTGGGCCAGGGCACTCTGTGACTGCAGGGGACACAACACATGTTACAAAAAGGCACCACGGCCATTAACAAACAATGAAAGGCTTGGAGGTGACATCATCTTTTTTAGATAAGGTTAATAACCACCTGTCACAAATGCAAGCCGAACCTGAACCTCGTAAGATGATACCAGGGAGAGAATTTGGGACAAGAAGAGAAAGGAGAGAGTATCTAACTGCTGCCGTTACAACAGGGAAGAGGGTTCTATTTAGGGAAATGCCAGCCTGACTATGTGGGCTTCAACAATAGACAGGCCTGGAGTTCTAGAAATAGTGCAGAATGCAACGGTAGCAAGAGGAACACTCACCATCATTTAGGTAATCAGATTTATATTTAGCAATATACAAGAGTTAGATCTTGTTTGGACTAGAAAGGACCAATGAGTTTTGCCTAGCCTTTTCATTCTATTCATAAGGAGAACAGAACCTTTTATTTCACATGTAAATCCCTAAAAACTTTAAAACTTTAAAGCAGTACTAGCCAATAGAACTTTCCATAGTGATGAAAATATTCTATATGTGCACTGCCAATGTGGTAACCACTAGCCACGTGGCTGTTAAACACTCAAAATGTGCCCCAAACAAGGTCAAATTCAGTCAAAACTGAATTTAAAATTTATTTGATTTTAATTAATGTCAATTTAAATTCAGGTCGCCACCTGTAGTGTAGGAGTGGCTGCTGTATTTACTGGACAGTAGAGCTCAGTTTAATGACTACTGCTGGCACTTAAGGGGTGGTCTGGTTAACCTAGCAACATCATTCCCAAGAGATAACCTAGTCTAGTGTGAAGAACCAGGGTCGCTGCCAGTCCTCATGGGCCCTTAATGTAAATTAGGAAACAGCATCTTCTTAGGTAGATGCAGCTCTGAAAGCACAAGGCTTGGTTAATGGCAGCCTCAGGCAGACACCTTTGGGCAGTGAATGAGGAGCAATAATACACAGCGACCCTAAGAAGGACACAGGCTTTGGAATCTGGGAAACTTGGCTTCAAATTGCTACCCTTCCTCTTATTTAATATATATGTATTGAGCGCCTGTTCTAAGCAATAGTGTTAACTGAAGTAAAAGAGATGGAGACAAAGCCTTTGTCCAACGGAGCCAAAAGGAGTAAGAGGATATGTAAAACAAACATGTACAAAAATTACTAAATAAAATTGCTGACTGCACTGAGAACGTAAAACAGATTGACATGATGAGGAATGGTTGGTTCTCTCTCATCATCCCCCAAAGGCCTTGGGGAAGGGCCTTCAAACAGTGGGAATAGCAGCTACAAACGTCCTAAGGCCTGAATGATGACAGCTTGTATAAGGGGCAGCAAGGAGGCCAGGGTGACTGGAGGGGAGTAAATGACAGAGGCAGCTGTGGAAGGTAAGGTCACAAAAGGAGGCCGGAGCCAAGAAAGGGGGCCTTGTATGCCAGTTGGAAGCCACTGGGAAGTCAGCCAGAGAGATCTTCTAAGCTATAAATCTAGTCATTTCACAACCTGCTCAACTTCCTTCACAGTATACTACCAGCTGTATGACCTTGGATGAGTTGTCTTCTCAAAGCCTTGGTTACTTCATGTAAAAAAATATAATTCTACCAGTTTCATATGACTTATATATGAAGGTTTATATGGCATGAGAGAAGCGTCTAGCATGATGTCTGATGCACAAATCATGACAGTAATTTGAAAATGTACATGTGATATAGAAAATAAGGAGAGTGGAAGGAATAAAATAAAACATTTAAAAACTGAAGTCTGAAGAGTTGCAGTGAGATTATATGCAAGTGAAGTCTTTTGGGGTCTTAGTAAGAAAGAGGCCTTGAATATGAACTAAGAACAGACTTGAATACCAGGGCTCAAAAATCCATCTCTCATCTTAGTCACTATGCTTTAACATTAAAGAACCACTTTCACTGTGGTCACCTGCGAGCAACATTATATATTCTCTTGGGAAGAAATGACTAATAATGACTAATATTTATAATATATTGACAATTTGAAATAATATTGAGCTAATCCAGCCCCATTCATTTTATCCTGCTCTTTTATTTAATTCCACTTCTTTGTGCAATTCAGAATCAAAGACCCATAAAGAACTTTGCCGACTTTCTGTTCTAGCAATAATGCAAAATGAAAATGCATACTTTGTTTGCTCTAAATCTGACAAACTAGAGAAGTGATCTAAATTACTGAGGATGTTCCTTCAGTGATCAGAGTCCTCCCTGGCACGTATAAGATCCAACACATCTTTTTCCATAACTTCTAGGGCACTTTCCCCCCTTCTTTTACATGAGAAGATATTCAGGCTGACCTAGCAAGCACTATTTTTTTTTTTAAACATACAGTCAAGCTCCTGGTGAGAAACAATAGATGCATGACTTTGGTCTCTTCTGCCAATTGCCATTTCAGGTCTTGAATCTGCAGAGTGAAGGTAATATTTTCCCTGGAAAGTTGGTTTATCAGAGCTTCCTTTTCTTCTAGCCTTTTTAGGAACTCACCTACAAAAAGATTTCACAAAATAAGTTAATCATGGTCTTCTTATCTACTGCCTCTCCTACTTAACTTGTTGGCTTAAGAGCAACTAATATGATCCACAAATTTTTGATATTTATAAAGAGTCAAGGGTCCAGTTATCAGCAAACCATGGCAATGATCCTTTCCAGAACTCTCGAGAGTGAGTTACCATTTATTGAGAATCTTCCATAGAGCAAGTACTTTATATATATTACCTAGTTTAATTCTCATAGCTACTTGATAACATAGGTATTATGTTACCCATTTTTCAGAAGGGAAAATATGGTAACTGACCTAAACGTGATTGAGACACAAACCTGGTTACCAGCTATGCAATGGACATAGATTCAAGTTAAGCTCTTAATCCTGAGGAACGCATTCTTTCTTCTGTGCCATGCTCCCTTGTGTACTATATGTGGCTCTACACATTTCTGATCATATGATCTTTAGATAATTACAACTTCTTTGCCTCATTTGTAAATTGAGGATGGCGATAAAATATTGTTAATGAAAATTAAATGAGTGTGAATGTACTTTGTAGACTGACTTGCTAAATAACTATTAGAAAGCGTCATTAAATGGTACAGAATGTGACCAAGAGAAGGGTAAATTTTATTTCACTCTAGTCTACTCTCCCAGCTTAGCTTACTTCATTAATGATAGGTGAGAAATGCCTTGGTTATTAGAAATGGTATTAAAGCAGAGCCAATCCTGATCAAAGGCAGTTACTTCTATTATGCAATTAGTGCAATAATAAAAGCCTCAAATATTTATGATTCCCACCCCTCTTGCTACAAACAAGTTCTAAAACTCTCAACATTATAAGAGTGTTTGGGTTAAAACAGCAATTCCCAAACTTTTGGGTCTCAGGAACACTTTATACGCTTAAAAAATTTTGAGGACCCCACAGAGATTTTGTTTACATGAGTTTTATATTAACAGTGTATTCGAAATTAAAAGAGGAATTTAAGGTATGTATTTACTCATTTTAACATAATAAAAACCTTAATGACATGTTAACAGAAGCAACGATTTTTAGAGGGAAAACTATGTTCCAAAACAAACAAAAAATTAGTGAGAAAAATAAGCTTATTTTATATTTTTTTAAATCTCTGGTTTACTAAAAGTCAGCTGGTTGAAGAATCCAACTGTTCTGGTTGAAGCATATGAAGAAATCCAGCCTCTCACAGATAAGTAGTTAGAAAAGGGAGATGTGTTTTCATAGTCTTTTCAGATAATTGTGACTATTGTTTGATACTGTACCAAAACTCAACAAATAGAAGTTTCTTAAGGGTTAATGGTATAATCCCTATAAATGAATTTTTTATTCTGTTACATTAAAATTCATGCATCTGTCTTAAACTTTGAATGGATCTTTTACCTACACATGATTTTGCAACATCAAGCAGTGGTGATTTGAAAAGTATACGTTTACTGAATTATGCAGATTTTCCAAATGTTAACACATTTCATCACAGAATATTAAAAAAAAATCATATCTGTTAACATCACCACTTATCTCATAAGAAAAGCCTTTAAGGTTCAGCTCAAGATGGGGGAGTTAGAAGATCCTGAGTTCATCTCCTCCCATGGACACACCAAAACTACAACTACGTATAGAAAAACTATCTCTGAGAACAGTCTAAAGACTAGCAGAGCAGATTTTCTACAACTAAGGCTATAAAGAAAAGGCCATGTGGGGAATGGGTAAGAGGGCAGAGACGTGGTCTAATCAGAGCCCACACCCCCAATAAGGAAACTAATAAGTGGGAGGGATATCACAATTGTGGAGGTCCCCACTGGGGAGTGAGGGGTCCAAGCCCCACATCATGCTCCCCAGCCCAGGGTTCTTGCACCGGGAAGACAAGCCTCCGTAATGTCTGGCTTTGAAAACCAGTGGAGCTTAGGGCTGGGAGGGCCAGAGGACTGCGGGAAACTGCAGACAATGCTTGTGTACAAACTCACTTGCTCCTGGTCCAATAGAGAGGCAACAGCTTGAAAAACACCTGAGTCGTACAAGAAGGAAATTCATTGACTAATATTAGGACATATTTTGGAGGGGCAGGGATCTGGCAGAACTTTCTCCAGTGGCAGAAGCACTTGTGCACACCTTTTTATTTTTATTTTTTTAACTCTTCTGCCACCTAGCTGGCTGGCCCAGGACTGGTGGGCACCATTTCTGTTACTTTCAGTCAACCTAGCTAACACAGTGTACCCTGCCCCAACATTCCCTTGAGGACCCACCTTGGAAGGCCCCTCAAAAGCCACTCTATGTCCACTCCATCGGGCAGGTGGCACGAGCTGGCACTGGTGCCCCTCCGAAGTGGCTCTTACCCCGTCCAACCTGGTGAGCCACCTTGGCCAGCATCAGCACCCCCTCCAAGAAGCTCCCACTTGGGGGTCACCCCAAGTGACCCACAGCACACCTACAGCAGTCACAACCAAGCTATGCAGCCAGCTAGGCCTGGGGCCAGCCCCCTCAACCAGTGTGCCCACAGCAATTGTGGCCCAACCACAATAAGAGGGTGCATGAAGCCCAAACAGGGGAACCCCGGGAAAAACTGGCTCTGGTGACCATGGGGAATTGTGCCACACATAAGGCCACTCTCTCAAGACTAGGATATGGAGCTGATCTACCTAATACACAGAAACAAACACAAAGAGTTAGGCAAAGCGAGGAGACAAAGGAATACTTTCCAAATGAAAGAACAAGACAAAACTCCAGAAAAAGAACTAAACAAAATGGAGATAAGCAATTTATCAGAAAAGAATTCAAAGTAATACTCGCAAAGATGCTTACCAAACTTAGGAGAAGAAGGGGTGAACTCAGTGAGAACTTCAACAAAAATATAGACAATATAAAAAAGAACCAATCAGAACTGAAGATTATAATGACTGAAATGAGAACACATTAAGGGAATCAACAGCAGATTAAAAGATCCCAAAGAACAGATCAGCAATCTGGAAGATGAGGTATTGGAAATCACCCGATCATAACAGCAAAAAAGAAATCTCTCTTTTTAAGAGAGATTAGTTTAAGGGACCTCTGGGACAACATCAGGCATACTAACATTTGTGCTATAGAGGTCCCAGAAGGAGGGGAGCGAGAGAGAGAGAGAGAGAGACATAGAGAGAGACAGAGAACATATAGAGGGAAAATACCTCAACATAATAAAGACCATCTATGACAAAAGCACAGCTAACATAATACTCAATGGTGAAAACTCAATGGTGAAGATGGCTCAAAGATCAGGAACAAAACAAGGATATTCGTTTTTGCCACTTTTATTCTACACAGTACTGGAAGTCCTAGACATAGCAATCAGAAAAGAAAAAGAGATAAAGACATCTAAATTGGAAAGGAAGAAATAAAACTGTCACTATTTGCAGATGATATGATACTATACATAGAAAACCCTAAAGACTCCATCAAAAAACTATTAGAACTAAAAAACGAATTCAATAAATTTGCAGGATACAAAATCAATATACAGAATCAGTTACATTTCTGTACACTAATAACAAACTATCAGAAAGAGAAATGAAGAAAACAATTCCATTTACAATTGCATCAAAATGAATAAAATACTTAGGATTAAATTTTTTTGTTTGTTTGTTTTGTGGTACTCAGGCCTCTCACTGTTGTGGCCTCTCCTGTTGCGGAGCACAGGCTCCAGACGTGCAGGCTCAGTGACCATGGCTCACAGGCCTAGCCGCTCCATGGCATGTGGGATCTTCCCTGACCGGGGCACGAACCCGTGTCCCCTGCATCGGCAGGTGGACTCTCAACCACTGCGCCACCAGGGAAGCCCCCTAGGATTAAATTTAACCAAGGAGGTGAAAGACCTGTACTTAGAAAACTATAAGACACTGATGAAAGAAACTGAAGATACAAGTAAATGGAAAGATATTCTATACTCATAGATTGGAAGAATTAGTATTGCTAAAATATTCCTACCCAAAGCAATCTACAGATTCAATGCAACCCCTATCCAAATACATTTTTGGCATTTTTCACAAAACTAGAACAAATAACCCTAAAATTTGTATAGAACCACAGAAGACCCAGAATAGCCAAAGTAATCATGAGAAAGAACAAAGCTGGAGGTATCATACTCCTTGATTTCAAACTATGCTACAAAGCTACAATAATCAAAACTTTATGATGCTAGTACAAAACTAGACACATAGTTCGATGGAACAGAATAGAGAGCCCAGAAATAAACCCACACTTACATGGGCAGTTAATTTACAACTAAGGAGCCAAGAACATACAGTGGGGAAAAGACAGTCTTCAATAAATGGTGCTGGGAAAACTGGAAGTTAAATGAAAGGAATCAAAATGGACTATTTTCTCACACCATGCACAAAAATAAATTCAAAATGACTTAAAGACTTAAATGTAAGACTTGAAACTATAAAACTCCTAGAAGAAAACATAGACTATACACTTTTTGACACTGGTCTCAGCAATATGCTTTTGGATCTCTTTCCTCAGGCAAGGGAAACAAAAGTAAAAATAAACTAATGGGACCTAATCAAACTAAAAAGCTTTGGCACAGCAAAGGAAACCATCACAAAATGAAAAGACAACCTACTGAATGGGAGAAGATATTTGCAAATGATATATACAATAAAGCGTTAATATCTAAAATGTACAAAGAATTCACACAACTCAATATCAACAAAACAAAAAATCTGATTTAAAAATGGGCAGAGGACCTGAATAAACATTTTCCCCCCCCCAGGGAAGACATTCAAATGGCCAACAGACACATGAGAAGATGCTCAACGTCACTAATCATCAGGAAAATGCAAATCAAAAGCACAATGAGATATCACTTCACACCTGTCAGAATGGATACATCAAAAAGACAACAAATAACAAGTATTGGTGAGAATGTGGAGAAAAGGGAGCCCTCATGCACTGTTGATGGGGCTGTAAATTGGAGCAACCACTATGGAAACAGTACGGTGGTTCCTCAAAAACTTTAAAAAATTTTAAAACCTTATACAGTCTATCAGTTCCACTTCTGGATACTTACTGGAAGAAAATAAAAACACTAATTTGAAAAGATATGTGCACCCCTATATCCATAGCATCATTATTTATAATAGCCAAGATATGGAAGCAACCTAAGTTGTCTTTCAATAGATAAATAATGAAGATGCAGTGTGTGTGTGTGTATGTGTGTGTGTATGCAATAGAATATTACTCAGCCATAAAAAATAGTGAAATTATGTCATTTGCAATAACATGGATGAGCCTAGAGGGTATTATGCTAAATAAAATAAGTCAGACAAACAAAGACAAATACCTTATTATTTCACTAATACGTGGAATCTAAAAAAAAAAGGAACAAACACAACAATACAGAAACAGACTCATAGATACAGAGAACAAAGTGGTGGTTGCCAGAGGGGAAGGTGGTGGGAGGGTTAAGTGAAACAGGTGAAGGGGATTAAGAGGTACAAACTTCTTATTTTAGTTATAAAATAGGTAAGTCATGGGGACATGATGTACAGTATAGGGAATACAGTCAACGGTACTGAAATAACTTTGTATGATGACAGATGGTTACTAGACTTATTGTGGTGAGCAATTTGAAATATAAATAAATGTTGAACCACTATGTTATATATCTGAAACTAATATCATATTTCACGTCAACTATATTTCAATAAAAAAGGAAGAAAAAAGAAAAGTAATCAAGAATTGATAGCCATCAAGCTTATGATGGTACCTAACTGTTTTCTGAAATCTAATTTTACCTAAAAGCTCCACTTTTATTATTGGCAACAAATATTGTCAGCTGTTTTCCTTGTAGTGACAGGCTCACTTTGTTCATTTTTGAGAAAATATCTGCAATATCTAAGTCTGAATAAGCATAGTTTGTCAAATGTTCTTTCAAGTAAATATGATTCTTCCTGAAAAGATTGCTAGTTCAACTCAGAACTTGCACCATCACACATCCTACTTCAGTATGAAATGGAAGTGCTTTATGCATACTTTTTGTTTTGTCACACAGAATATTAAAAAGATATATACTCGGGGTTGAGATGTAGTATAATTAATTTTTACTTTTTCATTAAAGACATTCTTAAGTAAAACTGACTTTTTTTATTTTAAACTGTTGAGTATGGACCAGCGAATACAATGATTATAACTACAGTGTGGTGCTACTGTCTCAGCTTGTGATAAAGCACCAGCAGTTTTAATCGTCATTGCTTTTGCACCATCAATAACAGCAGCAAAAGAATTTAAAAAGCAAACAGAATCTTAGTATTAGAATGAAATAGTTCTAACCTCTTACTTAGTTCCCCTAAAAGAGTCTTGACAATTGCTGGGGTTGCATAGACCAAAACTGAGAAGCTCTGGGTGATACATCATATTTAAAAGTTTTCTGGGGAAATGCCAATCCATTAGGGCAGCAGTCCCCAACCTTTTTTGCACCAGGGACTGGTTTTGTGGAAGATGATTTTTCCACAGACAGGGTCGTGGGGGATGGTTCAGGTGAGAGGAGGGGAGGTTTGGATAGGTATATACCTAAAATTTAATTTGTACAAAAGCCAAAAGGTAAAGCTAAGAATAAAGGAGGAAATAAAACGTCCTGCATCCTAAGCAGAATTATCATCTCAGATCCACTTTCATTTCACTCACCCACCAATTTCCTCATCAAAAAAGTGAGTAGAAAATTAATGCCAATAGGTAGAGCGGTAGGCAATGCCTATGAAAAAACTTGTATACAATACTACCTTCAGAGCTGGACAAAAAGGTATACTCCAGCTTAGTCTCTGAACTGAACAGTCCCCACGCAGACTACATCCTAAATGGCACAGAAGATCAAACTGGGGGTTTTGTAATGAGGCCAAGTGTGATACACCCTGTCACCAGCATAAGAGTCCTACTTAGTGTCCCTGCTAGAATCCAAAACTCTTTCCTCTTCTAGATTTCCAGGTTTGTTATTTTGCCAGTTCATTTTAATTTAGCTTTGACTCTAGATTAACATCTAGAAACAGAGGTGTCCATAGGCAGAAGGATAAACGGTTTTCACTCTCATTTTAAAGTGAGTGCCTCTGGGCATCAAGAACACATTGTTTATTTTCATTGACCTAGGAATTCTATCTTTGGGAATATATTACTAAAAATAATTCTAATTACAGACAAACAGCTAGTCACATGCTGTTCATAGCAGACAAGCAAGTTACAGGACAAGATGAAGTAACCATTGTCCATCTACTTGATGGATTCGAAGCACTCTTATAAGTGACTGAGTATGCAAGATACAAAAAAGCTCATGACAAAATGAAAATGAAAAACCTCAAATAGATTGCCACCATGTAAAATATAGGAAAAAGATCTAACTAACAATAGTGGTTGACAGTTAAGAATAAGTCAACGGAACATTGTTCTACTTTCAATTGATCAAATGTTTGTGGATCTCCAATAAGTGGCAGACATTGTTGTAGATGACTGACAAAAATCAGTGATCAAAACAAAGACCCCTGCCCTTGTGTAGGGTACATTCTGGCAGGTGGAGACATGACAAACTTATTTATTATGTCAAGCATGTAGCTTCTTTGAAGGTATTAAATGCTATGAAAATAGAAGCACATGGAGAAAACTGGTTGAGAGCACTCAAATGTCACCTTCCCAACAAGGCCAATCCTGACTCCTCCCAGATCTATTTGATTAACCCTCATCTTTAAGTCTTTGCTGAAATAGTCAGGACAAGGGGAAATAGTCAGGGCAAGACTCTAGGGTGGGAGTGTGCATGGTATGTTTCAAACACAGCAAAGAGGTCAAAGTGACCAAGGCAAAATGAGAGAAGAGAAAGTAGAAGAGGTCAGAGAGATAATGGGGCCCAAGCATCTGACCCTTGTAGGCCATTGTACAGACTATGGCTTTTTTTTTTGCAGTACGTGGGCCTCTCACTGTTGTGGCCTCTCCCGTTGTGGAGCACAGGCTCTGGACGCGCAGGCTCAGTGGCCATGGCTTACGGGCCTAGCCACTCCGCGGCATGTGGGATCTTCCCAGACTGGGGCACGAACCCGTGTCCCCTACATTGGCAGGTGGACTCTCAACCACTGCGTCACCAGGGAAGCCCCAGACTATGGCTTTTACTGAGTAAAAAAGGGGTGTGGGTTCATACTACCCGAGGCAATCTACAGATTCAATGTGATCCCTATCAAATTACCAGTGGCATTTTTCACAGAACTAGAACAAAAAAATTTTTAATTTGTATGGAAACACAAAAGACCCTGAATAGCCAAAACAATCTTGAGAAAGAAGGACACGGCTGTAGGAATCATGCTCCTTAACTTCAGACTATACTACAAAGCTACAGTAATCAAAACAGTATGGTACTGGCACAAAAACAGACATATGGATCAATGAAACAGGATAGAAAGCCCAGAAAAAAACCCACACAATACGGTCAATTAATCTATGACAAAGAAAGCAAGAATATACAGTGGAGAAAAGACAGTCTCTTCAAGAAGTGGTGCTGGGAAAACTGGGCAGCTACATGTAAAAGAATGAAATTAGAACATTCTCTAACACCATACACAAAAATAAACTCAAAATCGATTAAACACTTAAATGTAATACTGGATACTATAAAACTCCTAGAGGAAAACATAGGCAGAACACACTGTGACATAAATCACAGAAGTATCTTTTTGCATCTGTCTCCTAGGGTAAAGGAAATAAAAACAAAAATAAATTAATGGGACTTAATTAAACTTAAAAGCTTTTGCACAGCAAAGGAATCCAGAAACAGAGGAAAAAGACAACTCTCAGAATGGGAGAAAATATTTGCAAACAATGCAGCCCACAAGGTATTAATTTCCAAAATATACAAACAGCTCATACAGCTTAATATCAGGAAAACCAACAACCCAATCAAAAAGTGGGCAGAAGACCTAAATAGACATTTCTCCAAAGAAGACATACAGATGGCCAACAGGCACATGAAAAGATGCTCAGCTTCACAAATTATTAGAGAAATGCAAATCAAAACTACAATGAGGTATCACCTCACACCAGTCAGAACTGTCATCATCAAAAAGTCGACAAACAATTAATGCTGGAGAGGATATGCAGAAAAGGGAACCCTCCTACACTGTTGGTGGAAATGTTAACTGGTGCAGCCACTATGGAGAACAGTATGGAGGTGTCTAAAAAACTAAAAAAAGAATTATCATATGATCCGCAATCCCACTCCTGGCCATATATCTAGAGGAAACCAATGTTCATAGCAGCACTATTTACAATAGCCAAGACATGGAAACAACCTAAATGTCAATCCACAACTGAATGGGTAAAGAAGCTGTGATGTGTATGTGTATATATATATGTGTGTGTATACATATATACACATACACACACACAATGGAATATTACTCGGCCATAAAAAAGAATGAAATGATGTCATTTGAAGCAACATGGATGGACCTAGAGATTATCATATTAAGTGAAGTAAGTCAGAAAGAGAAAGACAAATATCATATGATATCACTTATATGTGGAATTTTAAAAAATGATACAAATGAACTTATTTACAAAACAAATAGTAGACTCACAGACATAGAAAACAAACTTATGGTTACCAAAGGGGATAGCAGGGATGGGGGAGGGACATAAATTAGGAGTTTGGGATTAACATACACACACTACTATATATAAAATAGGTAAACAAGGACCTACTGTATAGCACAGGGAACTATACTCAGTATTTTGTAATACCCTCCCATGCAAAAGAATCTGAAAAAGAATACATATATATGTATAACTGAATCACTTTGCTGTACACTTGAAAGCAACACAACATTGTAAATTACCTATACTTCAATTTAAAAAATAAATTTAGATAAATTTAGATATAAAAAAGAGGTGTGGGTTCATTACTGAAAATTAGGAAAAATACCTATTTCAATGAGGTAGATGTGATGAAGAGGCATGTTTGTAGACTGTGTGGACAGCCCCTACCATCCTTTGATCTTGAAAGCTGCTCCAGTCAACTGCATGTTGCATTTTCCCTTCAAGGAGGAGACCTGGGCGGGGACTCCCAAGGTGGTACAGAGGTGATCTTTCCCAGACAAGAGCGTGTCTGTGGACAAGGTAACATCAAGGGCCTCATTTGTCCCCTAGAATTTTTAAGTGCCCACTCAGGCTCAATAACTGTTTCACTATTTCAGTGGTCTCTCTACCAGTCTATGGGATTGAGACTCATAAGTGAAGCATCACTGAAAGTTTACTTACCATTTTCACTCCGTAGCGTTGTTTTCTGTGCTGTCAGATCATTTGCCAACTGAGTCACTTCATCTAGTTTTGCATTTTCTTCATTCAAGTGCTCTCATACAGACTACAGAGCTTCTCAGCATTACCCTATGAGTCGAGAAGGAAAGATTGGACATGGTTTATAGAGACCATGCTGAATTAGCTGCATAAGGAAGGAGGGGAGGGGTGGTTCCTGGGACCCTTGTGCTCTCCTCTGCCCTGAAAGCCACAGCCAGCATTGGGAAACCATGTCTTCTAATTTAGGAAAGCACAATACACTCAGGGTCTGGGCCCCTCAGAGGCCCAAACTTTTCAGATTATAGGTATTAATGGAGAAATGACTCTTTGGGTATCGGGGACCCTCTCTAGAATTCATTGCTTCTCTGAAGAAGAAAAAGTGTCAGTGATGAAGTACATATTCACTTCCTGACATTGTATTATATATTTAACCATCTTTCTTTCCTGCTAGAATATGTTTCATGAGGGTAGAGATTTCATCTAATCACAGATTATGCCCCCAGTGCCTTGAATCGTGTCTAGCACGTATTAGGAGCTCAGTTAACAAGGGGGTAGGCTCAGAGGTAAGGGAGAGGAAAGATGGGAAGAGATGGAGGAGGAAGGAAGGAAATCCAAAGGGCTGACCAAGAAGGATAGGAGAAAGCAGATGGATCTGAGCTGCAGGAGCACAATCACAGAAATTTAAACTGTCAAAACAACTGGACCCTCCCGATCACTAAGGCTGCAGGCTCCTGATTACCCTGTTGAGTTAACATTTCAATCCTAAACTCTAACTCTCAGAATTGTTCATGTTTGAAGAAATGGATATGCCATGTGGCCTTTGCACTTCTACCTGGTTAAGTAACCAATCTAATCATCAGACTCTTGCCACACTCTGGAAACTAATGCCAATACCATGAAACCCAATATTTTCAGGACGAAGAGCTGCCAAATGTAAGATGGTGCTATCCTCTTTACCTAGCTATAATTTCCATTCTCATTATTACTATGGTCAGAAGTCATAAAATGACACTGGTGGTACTCTAGAACCACAGTTCCATAGATTTCACATAGCTGTGTTTGTGTTTTGCTCTTTACATGTATTAAATCACAATTCATAAAACAGCCCTATGAGACTTTCGTCTCTACAAAGAAATAGTACTATGGAAAAAGTAGGAAGAGGAGGGACAACTACAACAAAGAAAGGATCACACCAATGGCATTCCAAGAAAATAGTGAAAACTGTGAAATCTGGTAGTGAGTCTAATAGTTTCCATGTTAAACTAATTTTTATGATATAGCAATGGCCAAGGACCAAAGACATTTCAAAGATGACACCAGGTTTGGTCCTCTGGGAAACTTCTGAATCAGCAAATATTGGAGCTCTTCTGCTGGAGCCTATGCTCTGTTGAAGACTGTTCTCTTTAAGCTTACCCTAATGACTATTTTAAACTCTTTATGAAAGATTCCTAGATTACATCTTATATTCCCAAGGCCAAATGTAGTGCTTGACACAAAATAGGCACTTAATAAATGTCTAGGACACTCAAATTACTGCAGACTTTTGTGAGAGGTTGGCCAACATACCCACCACAGTTTACTTAGAAGTCACCTTCAAGTTTTCCTTATAAACCCCAACCCCCAGACTTGTTTTGTTTTGTTTTTTTAACTGACTTGGGATATTATCCACTGATTAGCAAACAAGGGAAGAGGCACATCAGGTGCCTGCCCATTTGGAGGCTGACAAGGAATAGTTCTATTCTCAGATGTTCCATAGCACACCCACGCTTAGTGGTGGTTATGAAACCAGACCTGGCAAAGATTCAATGATCAGCTCCCTCTACAATGCCATCAGCATCACGTAGTTTAGAGCACTGATGGCAAATGCCAGCCACACTCAATTATCCACATTCTCCACTTGCTACTAGAAGCTATAGTAGTGACACAGGTAACAGTTTTTAGATAGTCTGTACCTTCTAATACTTCAAACGTTGAATATGTTTGCTCCCACTTCTGAAAGTAATTTGATAGTCGAAGTTGGCACACTTGCTGTTTTCCTCACAATATTCCTCAAGAACTCAGATTGCCTCTGTTTTATAAATGAGAAAACAGAGTTAGAGAGGCTAAATACCTTGCCCAAATTCACACAGTTAGTATGCATTGGGTTTAGGATTTGAACTGATAATTGCCTGTGCAGATGCAAAAAAAAAAAAAAAAAAAAAAGTCAGGCACTAGATATCTAAGCATCCATTGTATGATATAACAACAAAGGAAATGTTAAGGATGAATTGACTTGACTTAACGTCCTAGTTGGCTCAAATTGTCATGAATCCTGGGTCCCAGAAGAAACTGGATAAAAATATGATGACTCTGTGAACCATCTTTATTTTATGTTCTCTCCAATAATAAATGACCCATGAACTGGGGCCAAGAGGAACACAGCCAGATGGGAGAAATGCCAATTCTGCTTGTGGTCATGAGTGTGCTCTGCTACACGCCTGTTTGCTGAGGGTAAAAGAATACAGATCTCTATAAGACAACTTAGTCAGTTTTGTGGATATGGCAAGCAAAGGAGCCAGAGAATACCCAGCTTTCAAGAGAAGCTGGCTGTGCACATCTGCAGAGTAGGCAGCCACTGGGCACACAGGAAAGACACTTGCCCTTAGGCACCGCTTCAGATGGTAGTTATCCATGGGCATTGTTTACACTGGTATAGTATTTTCAATTGAAAAAGTATTTTCATAAGCAGGGTCTGCAAAAGACAATGAGGTTGTTCATCTAAAGGTGGCCTGTACAGAGGTATAACATTCAAAGGGGTGGTACCTTCAAAAGAATTTCAAGTTTAAGTCTAAAGATAGATACTAAATTTTGATACCAAGAAGGAAAAGGTTAATGAAATAATGCACACTCATCCTAAAGCTGGCTCTTAAAATGATGCATAAAAATGCTGCCTCCTAGAAATTCAGGAACCAATGGGAATTCAAAATGATCAAGATAATTGTGAGATTGCCTATAACTTCTAAATTTCCCTGGGCCTCTCTGTCAGCCGAATATACTTTCAAAAATGCTTCAGTTTCCACCGTACCACGGAGTATTGGCGTTTCTGGCATTATAAGTCAAGAAAAGATGAAGTAAACAATACAAGATAAAGTTCAGCATAATGGATATGCCTATGAGGGTGAACAGAATCACTTTATCCCACCAACAAATATGTAAGGCAGAATGAAGTCACCCACAGATATACACAGGATTTGGAGCTGAGGCCCAGCTCTGCCATATAATTTTTGTGACCCTGGACAAATTGTTAAACCCATGAGCCACAGAATTCCCAAGAGACATATGTAACAGATTAATGCTAGTAACTGAGTGTACAGATTATGGAAAGCATGTAGTAAACATGAGTAAAATAAGACCTAGCTTCTGCCTTAGAGATGTCTTCTATTGAAGCAAAGTGAAAAGATCATACAATGCAGCAGTAAAGGGGGACACCAAAAGTGCTACAAGAATTAAGAAACAGGTAAAATTTTAATAAGAAAAGTTGAACTTGAGCATTCCGGGGGGACAGTTTAGTTGGAAAAGGCATATTGGTGGGAAAGTGGATATTTGGCTGAAATAGAGGGTCCAGGAAACAAAGTACCAGAATCTAAAATATTCAGAGAAAGTGGAGTCAGATCACAGCCATCGGGTACCTTGAAGGGCACAAGTTTGGAGTTCACTTTGAAGCAGGGACATGATTCAATAAAGCCATCTCTCAAAATATTCATACAGATACTATTTAAAATAGAGGGGGAAAAAAAGACTAAAAGCAAAAAAACATAATTTAGAAAACCAATGCAATAGTCCAGTTAAAAGATAATGAAAGTCATACACGTGAGTGGGAATGGAATAAAAAATTGCAAGACAGTGCAAAATTGACCTGCTGTAATAATTGACTGGAAAGCCAAGAACAGAGAGGAAACAATAATCAATTCTAGGCTTAGAGTCTGGGTGACGGAAGAAACAGGGTGCTGCTGGTAACAAAAATGTCCACAGGAAATGTGTCAGCTTCAGGAGAAGGGGATAAGTTTGGTTTTAGACATGCTAATTTGAGGAAAGGGAGACATTACTGAATTTTGAAAGAACCAATTAAGAAAATTCTTTTAAGAGAGACCTTCAAGATGGTGGAGGAGTACGACGTGGAGATCACCTTCCTCCCCACAAATACATCACAAATACATCTACATGTGTAACAACCCCTACAGAACACCTACTGAACGCTGGCAGAAAACCTCAGACCTCCCAAAAGGCAAGAAACTCCCCACGTACCTGGGTAGGGCAAAAGAAAAAAGAAAAAACAGAGACAAAAGAATAGGGACGGGACCTGCACCAGTGGAGGGAGCTGTGAAGGAGGAAAGTTTCCCCACACTATGAAGCCCCTTCACGGGCGGAGGCTGCAGGTGGCGGAGGCGGGAAGCTTCGGGGCCGCGGAGGAGAGCACAGCAACAGGGGTGCGGAGGGCAAAGCGGGGGGATTCCCGCACAGAGGATCGGTGCCGACCAGCACTCACCAGCCCTAGAGGCTTGTCTGCTCACCCGCCGGGGCGGGCGGGGCTGGGAGCTGAGGCTCGGGCTTCGGTCGGAGCGACGGGAGAGGACTGGGGTTGGCGGCGTGAACACAGCCTGAAGGGGGATAGTGCGCCACGGCTAGCCGGGAGTGTGTCCGGGAAAAAGTCTGGAGGTGCCGAAGAGGCAAGAGACTTTTTCTTGCCTCTTTGTTTCCTGGTGCGCGAGGAGAGGGGATTAGGAGCTCCGCTTAAAGGAGCTCCAGAGATGGGCGCGAGCCGCGGCTATCAGCGCGGAGCCCAGATACGGGCAAGAAAATGCTAAGGCTGCTGCTGCTGCGACCAAGAAGCCTGTGTGCGAGCACAGGTCACTATCCACACCTCCCCTCCCAGGATCCTAGGCAGCCTACCACTACCAGGGTCCCGTGATCCAGGGACAACTTCCCTGGGAGAACACACAGCGCCTCAGGCTGGTGCAACGTCACGCTGGCCTCTGCCGCCGCAGGCTCGCCCCGCACTCCGTGCCTCTCCCTCCCCCCCGGCCTGAGTGAGCCAGAGCCCCCAAATCAGCAGCTCCGTTAACCCCGTCCTGTCTGAGCGAAGAAAACACGCCCTCAGGCGACCTACATGCAGAGGCCGGGCCAATCCAAAGCTGAACCCCAGGAACTGTAACAAAGAAGAGAAAGGGAAATCTCTCCCAGCAGCCTCAGGAGCAGCGGATTAAATCTCCACAATCAACTCGTGCCCTGCATTTGTGGAATACCTGAATAGACAACGAATCATCCCAAAATTGAGGCAGTGGACTTTGGGAGCAACTGTAGACGTGGGGTTTGCTGTATGCAACTGACTGGTTTCTTGTTTTATGTTTATCTTAGTTTAGTATTTAGAGTTTATTATCATTGGTAAATTTGTTTATTGATTTGGTTGCTCTCTTCCTTTTTTAAAAAATATATAGATATATATTTTTTTTTCCTTTTTCTCTTTTTGTGAGTGTCTATGTGTATGCTTCCTTGTGTGATTTTGTCTGTATAGCTTTGCTTTTAACATTTGTCCTAGGGTTCTGCCTGTCCTTTTTTTTTTTTTAATAAAGTTTTTAGCACTTGTTATCATTGGTGGATTTGTTTTTTGGTTTTCTTGCTCTCTTCCATCTTTCTTGTTTTAAAAAAAACTTTAATTTTTTATTTTTAATACTTTTTTTTAGGTTTTATTTTAATAACTGTAATTCTTTTTATTTATATTTTTTCTTTCTTTCTTTCTCTCTTTTTTCCCTTTTCTTCTGAGCCATGTGGCTGACAGTATCCTGGTGCTCTGGCCTAGTGCCAGGCCTGTGCCTCTGACGTGGTAGAGCTGAGTTCAGGACATTGGTCCACCAGAGACCTCCTGGCTCCACATAATATCAAACGGCAAAAGCTCTCCCAGACACCTCCACCTCAACACTAAGACCCAGCTCCACTCAACAACCAGCAAGCTACGGTGCTGGACACCCTATGCCAAACAACTAGCAAGACAGGAATACAACCCGACCCATTAGCAGAGACGCTCCCTGAAATCATAATAAGGTCACAGAAACTCCAAAACACACCACCGGACGTAGTCCTGCACAACAGAAAGACAAGACCCAGCCTCATCCACCAGAACACAGGCACCAGTCCCCTCCACCAGGAAGCCTACACAACCCACTGAATCAAACTTACCCACAGGGGGCAGACACCAAAAACAATGGGAACTACGAACCTGCAGTCTGTGAAAAGCAGACACCAAACACAGTAAGTTAAGCAAAATGAGAAGACAGAGAAACACAGAGCAGATGAAGGAGCAAGGTAAAAACCCACCAGACCAAACAAATGAAGAGGAAATAGCAGTCTACCTGAAAAAGAATTCAGAGTAGTCATAGTAAAGATGATCTAAAATCTTGGATATAGAATGGACAGATAGAATGAAATGTTTAACAAGGACCTAGAAGATGATGAACAACAATGATGAACAACACAATAAAGGAAATTAAAAATTCTCTAGAAGGAATCAATAGCAGAAAAACTGAGGCAGAAGAATGGATAAGTGACCTGGAAGATAAAATAGTGGAAATAACTACTGCAGAGCAGAATAAAGAAAAAAGAATGAAAAGAATTCAGAACAGTCTTAGAGACCTCTGGGACATTAAATGCACCAACATTCGAATTATAGGGGTCCCAGAAGAAGAGAAAAAGAAAGGGACTGAGAAAATATTTAAAGAGGTTAGAGTTGAAAACTTCCCTAATATGGTAAAGGAAATACTCAATCAAGTCCAGGAAGCACAGAGAGTCCCATACAGGATAAATCCAAGGAGAAACATGCCAAGACACATAGTAATCAAACTATCAAAAATTAAATACAAAGAAAAAATATTAAAAGCAGCAAGGGAAAAGCAACAAATAACATACAAGGGAATCCCCAAAAGGCTAAGAGCTGATCTTTCAGCATAAACTCTGCAAGCCAGAAGGGAGGGGCAGGACATATTTAAAGTGATGAAAGGGAAAAAACTACAACAAAGATTACTCTACCCAGCAAGGATCTCATTCAGATTTAACAGAGAAATTAAAACCTTTACAGAAAAGGAAAGTTAAGAGAATTCCGCACCACCAAACCAGCTTTAAAACAAATGCTAAGGGAACTTATCTAGGTGGGGAAACATAAGAGAAGAAAAAGACCTACAAACCCAAAATAAATAAGAAAGTGGTAATAGGAAAATACATATCAATAATTACCTTAAATGTAAATGGATTGAATGCCCCAACCAAAAGACACAGACTAGCAGAATGGAAACAAAAATGAGGCCTATATATATGCTCTCTACAAGAGACACACTTCAGACCTATGGACACATACAGACTAAAACTCAGGGGATGGAAAAAGATATTCCATGCAAATGGAAATCAAAATAAAGCTGGAGTAGCAATTCTCATATCAGACAAAATAGACTTTAAAACAAAGACTATTACAAGAGACAAAGAAGGACACTACATAATAATCAATGGAACAATCCAAGAAGAAGATAAACAATTGTAAATATTTATTCACCCAACACAGGAGCATCTCAATACATAAGGCAAATGCTAACAGCCGTAAAAGGGGAAAACGACAGTAACACAATCATAGTAGGGGACTTTAACACCCCACTTTCACCAATGGACAGATCATCCAAAATGAAAATAAATAAGGAAACACAAGCTTGAAATGATGCATTAAACAAGATGGACATAATTGATAGTTAAAGGACATTCCATCCAAAACCACAGAAGGCATTTTCTTCTCAAGTGCTCATGGAACATTCTCCAGGATAGATCATATCTTGTGTCACAAATCAAGCATTGGTAAATTTAAGAAAATTGAAATCGTATCAAGTATCTTTTCTGACCAGAATGCTATGAGACTAGATATCAATTACATGAAAAAATATGTAAAAATTACAAACACATGGAGGCTAAACAATACACTACTTAATAACCAAGAGATCACTGAAGAAATCAAGAGGAAATCAAAAAATACTTAGAAACAAATGACAATGAAAACATGATGACCCAAAACCTATGGGATGCAGCAAAAGCAGTTGTAAGAGAGAAGTTTATAGCAGTACAATCCTACCTCAAGAAACAAGAAACATCTCAAATAAACAACCTAACCTTACACCTAAAGCAATTAGAGAAACAGGAACCAAGAAATCCCGAAGTTGGCAGAAGGAAGGAAATCATAAAGTTCAGGTCAGAAATAAATGAAAAAGAAATGAAGGAAATGATAGCAAAGATCAATAAAACTAAAGCTGGCTCTTTGAGAAGATAAACAAAATTGGTAAACCATTAGCCAGACTCATCAAGAAAAAAAGGGAGAAGACTCAAATCAACAGAATTAGAAATGAAACAGGAGAAGTAACAACTGACACTGCAGAAAAACAAAGAATTATGAGAGATTACTACAAGCATCTATATGCCAACAAAATGGATAACCTGGAAGAAATGGACAAATTCTTAGGAAAGCACAATCTTCCGACACTGAATTAGGAAGAAATAGAAAATATAAACAGACCAATCACAAGGACTGAAATTGAGACTGTGATTAAAAATCTTCCAACAAACAGAAGTCCAGGACCAGATGGCTTCACAGGCAAATTCTATCAAACATTTAGAGAAGAGCTAAAACCTATCCTTCTCAAACTCTTCCAAAATATAACAGAGGGAGGAACACCCCGAAACTCATTCTACAAGGCCACCATAACCCTGATACCAAACCAGACAAAGATGTCACAAAGAAAGAAAACTACAGGCCAATATCACTGATGAACACAGATGCAAAAATCCTCAACAAAATACTAGCAAACAGAATCCAACAGAGCATTAAAAGGATCATACACTATGATCAAGTGGGGTTTATCCTAGGGATGCAAGGATTCTTCAATATACGCAAATCAATCAACGTGATAAACCATATTAACAAATTGAAGGATAAAAACCATATGATAATCTCAATAGATGCAGAGAAAGCTTTCAACAAAATTCAACACCCATTTATGATAAAAACCCTCCAGAAAGTAGGCATAGAGGGAACTTACTTCAACATAATAAAGGCCATATATGACAAACCCACAGCAAACATCGTTCTCAATGGTGAAAAACTGAAAACATTTCGTCTAAGATCAGGAACAAGACAAGGTTGTCCATTCTCACCACTATTATTCAAAATAGTTCTGAAAGCTTTAGCCACAGCAATCAGAGAAGAAAAAGAAATAAAAGGAATCCAAATCAGAAAAGAAGAAGTAAAGCTGTCACTAGTTGCAGAAGAAATACTATACATGGAGAATCCTAAAGATACTATGAGAAAACTACTAGAGCTAATCAATGAATTTGGTAAAGTAGCAGAATACAAAATTAATGCACAGAAATTCTTGCATTCCTATACACTAATGATGAAAAATCTGAAAGAGAAATTAAGGAATCACTCCTATTTACCACTGCAACAAAAAGAATAAAATACCTAGGAATAAACGTACCTAAGGAGACAAAAGACCTGTATGCAGAAAACTATAAGACCCTAATGAAAGAAATTAAAGATGATACAAACAGATGGAGAGATATACCATGTTCTTGGATTGGAAGAATCAACATTGTAAAAATGATATACTACCCAAAGCAATCTACAGATTCAATGCAATCCCTGTCAAAGTACCAATGAAATTTTTCACAGAAGTAGAACAAAAAATTTCACAGCTTGCATGGAAACACAAAAGACCCCGAATAGCCAAAGCAATATTGAGAAAGAAAACCAGAGCTGGAGTAATAGACTCCCTGACTTCAGACTTTACTACAAAGCTACAGTGATCAAGACCATACGGCACTGGCACAGAAACAGAAATACAGATCAATGGAACAGGATGGAAAGCCCAGAGATAAACCCATGCACATATGGTCACCTTATTTTTGATAAAGGAGGCAAGAATATACAATGGAGAAAAGACAGCCTCTTCAATAAGTGGTGCTGGGAAAACTGGACAGCTACATGTAAAAGAATGAAATTAGAACACTCCCTAACACCATACACAAAAATAAACTCAAAATGCATTAAAGACCTAAATGTAAGGCCAGACACTATAAAAACTCTTAGAGGAAAACAGAGGCAGAACACTCTATGACATAAATCAAAGCAAGGTCCTTTTTGACCCATCTCCTAGAGAAATAGAAATAAAAATAAACAAATGGGACCTAATGAAACTTAAAAGCTTTTGCACAGCAAAGGAAACCATAAACAAGACAAAAAGACCAGCCTCAGAATGGGAGAAAATATTTTCAAATGAAGCAACTGACAAAGGATTAATGTCCAAAATATACAAGCAGCTCATGCAACTCAATATCAAAAAAACAAACAACTTAATCCAAAAATGGGCAGAAAAACTAAATAGACATTTCTCCAAAAAGATATACAGATGGCCAACAAACACATGAAAGGATGCTCAACATCACTAATCATTAAAGAATGCAAATCAAAACCACAATAAGGTATCACCTCACTCTGGTCTGAATGGCCATCAATAAAAATCTAGAAACAATAAATGCTGGAGAGGATGAGGAGAAAAGGGAACCCTGTTGCACTGTTGGTGGGAATGTAAATTGATACAGCCACTATGGAGAACAGTGTGGAGGTTCCTTATAAAACTAAAAATAGAACTACCATATGACCCAGCAATCCCACTACTGGGCATATACCCTGAGAAAACCATAATTCAAAGAGTCATGTACCACAATGTTCATTGCAGCTCTATTTACAATAGCCAGGACATGGAAGCAAACTAAGTGTCCATCGACAGATGAGTTGAGAAAAGATATGTGGCACATATATACAATGGAATATTACTCAGCCATAAAAAGAAACGAAATTGAGTTATTTGTAGTGAGGTGGAAGGACTTAGAGACTGTCATACAGAGTGAAGTAAGTGAGAAAGAGAAAAATAAATACCGTATGCTAACACACATATATATGGAATCTAAATAAATAAATAAATGGTTCTGAAGACCCTAGGGGCAGGACAGGAATAAAGACACAGACGTAGAGAATGGACTTGAGGACATGGGGAGGGGGAAGGGTAAGCTGGGACGAAGTGAGAGAGTGGCATAGATTTATATGTACTACCAAATGTAAAACAGATAGCTAGTGGGAAGCAGCCGCATAGCACAGGGATATCAGCTCGGTGCTTTGTGACCACCTAGAGGGGTGGGATAGGGAGGGTGGGAGGGAGACGCAAGAGGGAGGAGATATGGGGATATATGTATATGTATAATTGATTCACTTTGTTATAAAGCAGAAACTAACACACCATTGTAAAGCAATTATACTCCAATAAAGATGTTAAAAAAAAAAGAAAATACTTTAAATATAATCAGAGGAAATAAAAGAAATTGCACGGGTTAAAGGAGTAGGATGTAGTGAGGTATACACCTACTTGTGGGAACTAGTCTCCAAAGATGGCCCCCCAGGGAGCCACAGTCTCTAGTATTTGCAGCCATGTATAGACCTTACCCCTGTGACTCATCACTGTTGGGAGTCACACAGAATCACTCCACTGTATTGTAAGCCTTCCTCACAAGAGTTTTTGCACCTTTGGTCTCTTGGAATATTTGCTTTTAGTGCCCTGAATTGCCATGTAAGAAGTCCAACTCCCCTATGCCTGCCATGCTATGAAGAAACCCAAGTTAGCTACATGGAGAGGTCACACAAAAAGAGAGATTTCCAACCAGCCCCCAACTGTCTAGCTATCTCAGCCCAGGAGCCAGACACACAAATGAGTAAACCTTCGGATGATTCCAGTCTCAACCGCCATCTGCGATAAGCCTGTCAACCTCCAGAACCAAGAGAGAGAATAATAAATTATTGTTTTAACTCTAAGTGATTTGTTACATATCAGTAGATAAATAGAACATTACTTTTTGGTCAAGGAGTCAGATTAAGACAGATATGGACAGACTTTGCTTTTTTCTCAAAATACCATTCTTAGTGTGGAAAAGCCTTTTGTTTTTGGCAGTGGGTGAATAATGTCCATGTGGAAGAATATTTTATTCTTTGGAACAAGAAGGAAATAAATGGATGAGTGAATAGCTTATAAGGTGAAGAGAAAAGTTATAATTAATGGTCTTAATCTTATCAGTAAGATGTTAACATTTATTAAAAGGAAGGATTCAGAAAGGCAGCATTTATTAAAAGGAAGGATTTAGAAAGGCAGGGTTAGAAGTCTGTTTCTCTTCTAAAATAAAACAAAGTGAGTTAGAAGAACAAAGAACTTCTGAGCAGCAATGAAATTCTATAGGAAGTTGGAAAGTATAAAATTCACACCTAATTAGTATGGATTTATGGTGAACCTATCAACAGTTTTATGATTTTATGACTTCCTACTAAAATGTACAGAAACAGAAGAGTTCCTGAGGATGAATGAGAGGCAAAGAGTATGAAGAGAGTGAGGTCTTCCAGGGCTCACTTGGGCTGACAAAAGAAGATGAAGCCTACAAGGGCAAGGAGTGAGAATATTTTCATTGTTGAGGACAGAATCGATACAAAATGCAGAATACAGAAGAAACAGAGGAAGAGAGGTCCTAAGTCCTCACTAGATTTATATTTTAAGATAATTGGAGGTGGGTTGGCAGGGACAGTGGAAAGAAAGAGAAGGAAAAGCAGGGTAGTTGTGTTTCTACTCAACGTGGTCTTTAAAGGAAATTAATGCTAAACGTTTCAGGAGTCACTCAGTATCTGAAGAAATTCTACATTTTTCTGACCACCGTCCATAAAGATCAAGCTTTATTGTTGGTTCGTCTTTCCCGGGTGACTATAAATTCTGCTCACAAGGACAATTTGGCACCAGCTACTTGCTCTGTGTGACCTCAAGCAAGGCTCCTCTCAACTGCCAGGAGGTAAGGCAGCTCTTACCTGTGATCTGATACTAGTCATTCAAGATGAGAGCTGGCAGTGTAGAGATTAATGGGCTCAGTGAAGAAAGAACATGTGATAAAGTTTCTCCTAGTGTTGGCTCGTTAGAGATGCCAGAGGACATGAAGGAGAAAAAGTTCTCTCCTCCCCGCAAAGCTATTTGTGCCGCCATTTGTTCAGAAGGACTCAAAGTACCTGAGCCCCACCGTGGAGTGCTCCCAACTCAAAGCCATCCTTCAAGAGAGAAGCACCACTCATGAGCTAGTGGTTTCACTTGTCCAGTCTACTTACTACATCATCACTAGAGAGACCCACAAGGAACATGGACTGGAATTCCAATGAAACCAGAAGCCACTGTCAGGCTACCTTCGGGGGATGGTCATGTGACTTTAACAATCACTGAGATTAGACCTGATCTAGCCAATCTGAAGATCTCTAGCCTCCACTAGCAAATACTCTGAGTCACCAATTTGCTTTAACTTTCTTTTCCTTCCCCTCCTCTGCCTACTTCCATGTCCTAAATCCTCAAGGAGGGCTTGGCAATGTTCCTTACCTTAGCTCTGGTCATCTGCTCAACATGGGTCAGGACATCATTCACTTTGAGCTGCAGGTCACTCTTGTCTTTTTCCAGTGTCTGCTCGACCCGTTGTAGATTTTCTACCTGGCTCTCCAGCTCAGCCAGGCTGTCTCCGTGCCTCTTCTTCAAAGAGGCAGAGGTTGCCTCAAAGTGCAGTGTGGACTCTTCCATGTCTCAGCGGAGCTTCTGGAATTTTGTTTCTTGTTTCTTATTTATTTCCAGTTGAGCCAACCTGGCCCCTGCTGTCTCCTCCAGCCCCTCATTCAGGTCTTCCAGCTCTCGGTGAGGTCAGTTCTCTCCCTTTCTACCTTGGCTCGAGTGGTCCTTTAAGCTTCCAGTTCGTCTTTCAAAACCTGTATCTGAGCCTGTAGCAATAAATAATTTTGATTTTACTAAGCACTTGTAGCATATTTTATATTCAAGAGCTCTACTGTATTTTTTTTTTATTTCTCACAACTAACACTTTTGGTTCTCATTTTATAGTTAAAGAAGATAGAATACAGAGAAATTAAATGATTTGATCCAAACCAATACCAAGAGCAGGATTAAAATTTGTAATTCCTCTCAATTTCCCAGGCTTTGGTGATAAGCAACCTCATTATACTATATACATGAAGAGGAAATTTTAATAAAGAGCACTTTCCAAAGGAATAGAAAATATTTTTCATATAACAAGGAATCATTTTAAAGAGAGCTTATTAAAAAAATAACATGATGAATGTTATATACAATACCTCATTTATCTAGAATTTGCTTACCTGACAACCTCAACTATTGGAAACTTGGGCAAAAATCTGATTAATAGACTAAATATTTTGAGTTCAAGCAGCTAACTCACAAGCATCAATTTAATTTTACACACAATTCTGACAAACCTGGTTACTTGGTTTCTTAGTCTGTAGGTGATTTAAGGTAGCAGGAAAATTGAAATAAAAAATAATTTTAATTTGGTGGAGGAATGAGACTACTAAATTGGATAGTAATCTGATATCATTAGAAGCAGAATTATAAGACAAAGAAAAGAAGTGATAAGAACTCTCAGAGCCCAAAAGTCTTTCAGTGTAACGGCAAAGAGCTCAACAAATCTTGATAGCATCGTTGTGGGACAGTACAGTAAAACCAAGGATGGTGGGCTTCCCTGGTGGTGCAGTGGTTGAGAATTTGCCTGCCAATGAAGGGGACATGGGTTCGAGCCCTGGTCTGGGAAGATCCCACATACCGCAGAGCAACTAGGCCCGTGAACCACAACTACTGAGCCTGCGCGTCTGGAGCTTGTGCTCCGCAACAAGAGAGGCCACGACAGTGAGAGGCCTGCGCACCATGATGAAGAGTGGCCCCTGCTCGCCGCAACTGAAGAAAGCCCTCACAAAGAAACGAAGACCCAACACAGCCAAAAATAAATTAATTAATTAATTAATAAAATAAAATTTAAAAAAAAAAACAAGGATGGTCATTAACATCACCTTAAATAATTAGGCATAGGTTAGAGTATAGGGAAAAAAGGATAACTTCTATTTTAGAATATTAAAAATTTCATTAAATAAGAGTATGATTGCTGAGAGGAAGCTAATTTCTAGACCAGCCCATTAAGTAAGGCTATCTAATCTGTAGATGAGTTATGACAGAGAAGGTGCCAAAAAATGTATGATTTCCATATCCAGGTAATCGTGATCCCCTTCCAATTAGTTATCTTGGGATCCAATACCTTTATTTATAACAATACTCTCACTGAACCAAACATTTCTGAAACATTTCTTTAGAAATAACTTTAGTGCTACAGTAATCAAGACAATATGGTACTGGCACAAAAACAGAAACATAGATCAATAGAACAAGATAGAAAGCCCAGAGATAAACCCACGCACCTATGGTCAACTAATCTATGAAAAAGGAGGCAAAGATATACAATGGAGAAAAGACAGTCTCTCAATAAGTGGTGCTGGGAAAACTGGACAGCTACATGTAAAAGAATGAAATTAGAACACTCCCTAACACCATACACAAAAATAAACTCAGAATGGATTCGAGATCTAAATGTAAGACTGGACACTATAAAACTCTTGGAGGAAAACATAGGCAGTACACTCTTTGACATAAATCACAGCAAGATCTTTTTTGATCCACCTCCTAGAGTACTGGACATAAACACAAAAATAAACAGGTGGGACCTAATGACACTTAAAAGCTTTTACACAGCAAAGGAAACCATAAACAAGATGAAAAGACAACCCTCAGAATGGGAGGAAATATTTGCAAATGAATCATCAGACAGAGGATTAATCTTCAAAATGTATAAACAGCACATGCAGCTCAATATTAAAAAAACAAACAACCCAATCCAAAAATGGGCAGAAGACCTAAATAGACATTTCTCCAAAGAAGACATACAGATGGCCAAGAAGCACATGAAAAGCTGCTCAACATCACTAATTATTAGAGAAATGCAAATCAAAACTACAATGAGATATCACCTCATACCACTTAGAATGGGCATCAACAGAAAATCTACAAACAACAAATGCTGGAGAGGGTGTGGAGAAAAGGGAACCCTCTTGCACTGTTGGTGGGAATGTAAATTGATACAGCCACTATGGAGAACAGTATGGAGTTTCCTTAAAAAACTAAAAATAGAATTACCATATGATCCAGCAATCCCACTGCTGGGCATATACCCAGAGAAAACCATAATTCAAAAAGACACATGCACCCCAATGTTCATTGCAGCACTATTTACAATAGCCAGGTCATGGAAGCAACCTAAGTGCCCATCGACAGACAAATGGATAAAGAAGATGTGGTACATATATACAAAGGAATATTACTCAGCCATAAAAAGGAATGAAATTGAGTTGAATGAAAGTTGTTGAGACGTGGATGGATCTAAAGACTGTCATACAGAGTGAAGTAAGTCAGAAAGAGAAAAACAAATATCGTATATTAATGCATGTATGTGGAACCTAGAAAAATGGTACAGATAAACCAGTTTGCAGGGCAGAAGTTGAGACACAGGTGTAGAGAACAAACGTACGTATGGACACCAAGGGGGGAAAGCCGCGGGGGGGTGGGGATGGTGGTGTGATGAATTGGGCGATTGGGATTGACATGTATACACTGATGTGTATAAAACTGATGACTAATAAGAACCTACAGTATAAAAAAACAAAAAACAACTAATACTAAACTTTCTTTGGGTTATTTGTATGGAAATATGTTAATATAAATGTTTCAGACATTAAAAATAAAAAGAAATAACCTTTAGATTGTATTTTTTAAATCATCAGGGTAAGAAAATTTGTATTTTGGATAAACTGAACATTTTTTGGATAAAGTATCATTTGAAGAGAAGTCTGGTGAATATGATAGGCAGTCACTTGGAGATTAATATTATCTGAAAGCTTGCCCATAAAGCAGTGAGACTGGTCTAATTTGGCTCAGAATATCTCAGAAGGTAATAATCAGAAAAAAGTTCCAAAATTATTTTGAATAATAGTTACATTAGTGAGATAACTACTTACCTTCAAAGGAAAAAAATCCATCTGCATGTATACATGAGGAGTTAAACGTATCCATGCTTTAAATTGCTTTATAACGTGGTCATATAGTATAAAACAGTTGCCTGGTCTAAAACTTATAAATAGCTGCCCATTATCAAATAATGTTTTGAGGCTACAAGTAGCTACAAGACAGATTTTCAGCATAATTGCCTTCTAATCGCAAGAACTAATCATCATAAAAAATTAAATTGGTAGCATTGAATGCTTACCATGGGTCAGGCACTGAGCTTACCACTTAAATGTACTGTTGCATTTAATTTTAGCTCAAAGGTTGTCAGGAGGATTAATGAGTAAAAATGTAGATGTCCAGGGTTTTAGCACAATACCTAGTTTATGTCAAACGTTCAACAAATTAGCTACTTGTTTTTTTATTACCTTCGTGATTAGGAAATCTAAGCTTAAACAGTAATGTTCTCCAGAGTCACATATCTACAGAATGCCAGGTTACCTTCTCAACCACTGCTCTTTTCTGCCTCATCTATAGTTGGCTAGAGCTATGGGTACCTTGGCAGAGCATTTGTCACTGAAGTGTCAATCATCACCCATGGATCTAACTACAGGTGCACACAGGTATTTGATAAATGATTACCTGGAGCTCTTTAACCATCTTCTGAAGCTGAGCCACCAGGCCTTTCTCATTCTCCACCTTTGAGCTCATCTGATTCATTTCTAATTCTTTCCTGTTAGGGAAAAGAGGTATCAAGTGGAATTGCTCAGAGTAATAACATTTTGTTTAAATATTCTTTAAATTATAGTAATAACACATGAAGTCATTCACTGTAAAAAATTCAACTATTACATCTATAGCTGAAGTCTGCTTGGCTATTATACCCAATCTCTCTTCCTTGCCTAGAGGTAACCACCATAATCAGTTCGGTGTGAATCCTCCAGACATTTTTCTGAGTATTGACATATGTTTGTGCTTATATATCAGTAGAAATAGTTTCATTTTCTTTACTGTGAAAGGCATAATACTGTATACATTTGAATTTATAATTCTACAACATTTTTAACCCAATAATACATGGAGATTTTTCCATGTTCGCCTACACATAGATTACTTCACTTAAAAATTAGCTGTGACATACTAGTTTATGATTTAGATATCATGTGGTTAATTATCCATTTCCCTATTAATAAACATTGAGGTTTTCCCCCAAATTTTACTTTTACAAATAATGCTGTTCACATACATGCACCCTTGTGTACATGTGAGTGTCTCTACAGAGTGGATATTGAGCAGGGAATTGGTGCGTCGGGTATAGGTATGTGTTTAAAAACTTATAACCTTGCCCTTTGGCCTCCAATAGCAGTGTGAGGTTATTTCTCTACATTTACACTTAACATGAGCACACTTCTAAATTTTTCCTAATCTAACAGATGAGTATGTCATTGTTTTATAATGAATGTCCTTGTTTACTAGTGAGGACAGCATGTTATCAACTATGAGGATTTTAAAATGGGCAATAAAACAAATGAACTGTGTCCGTTGCCCATTTTTCTGTTAGGTTGTTCATCTAATTATTGAATTACAGATTTTCCTTTAATACTCTTGATATTTATTTTTTGATATCTGCTGCAGATATTTCTCCCACTTTCTAATTTGCCCCAGTTTTATTTATGTCGGCTTTTGCCACATAAATGTCTAAAATGTCGAGGTATCAACATCAAATTTATCAATATATTCCTTTTATGCCTTTGGATTTTTGTGACTTGTTCAGTCTGACCTGCCAGTTTCCTAAGACTTACCACCTATATTGTCTTTTAATGGCTTTGTTTTTTAATGGTTTTTGTTGTTTTTTTTAAATTGAAGAACATTTAACAGGAGATCTACCCTCTCAACAAATATTTAAGTGTACAATTTTATTAACTATAGGCACAACATTGTATGTCACTCGAACTTAATCATCTCTAGAACTTAATCATCTTGCACGATGGAAGCTTTATGCCCATTGAAGAGCAACTCCACATTTCCCCCTGCCTCCAAGCCCCTGGACGCCACCATTCTACTCTGTTTCTATGAGTTTGGGATGCCTCATATAAGTGGAATCATGCACTATTTGTCCTTCTGTGACCGACTTATTGCATTTAGCATAATGTCCTCCAGGTTCATCCATGTTGTTGCATACGGCAGGATTTCCTTTAAAAAGAGGCTGAATAATGTTCCATTAAATGTATACACCACATTTTCTTTACCCATCCATCCATCAGTGGGCATTTAGGTTGTTTCCATATCTTGGCTATGGTGAATAATGCTGCATTTTCTAAAGATTTTAAAGCTTGATTTTTGCATTTAATTCTTTAATGAAACTGGATTTTGTGTTTGTGTGAATAGCGTGAGGAAGAAATTTAACCTTTATCTCAGAAGATGAAGAGCTTATAATCTGTGTTATTTATTAAGTATTCTATCCTGTCATCACCATTTTAAAATGCCACATTTTCATGTATTGTCTCCATACATACATAGGTCCATTTAGAGAAAATGCTGTGTAATAAATTTATCATTTCCTGAAAACATGGGTTTCTGAAATGCCAGAGCTCTTTGACCTGTGGCCTACAAGGACATAGAGTATCATTTTCACTTTGCTGAGCTGAAACACAATCTTCAAAATTGAATGCTTAGGGAACTCTATCATCATTTTACCTTTCACTGTTCCGTTACATTCATAGGGTTACTTATTTCATCTTTTCCTACCTATCAGGTCGGAAACACCTATCAAGTTCAGTAACTTATTGGCAGGCTATTAATCAAGTCTGACCACAAGCATGTGTAATGGAAACTCATGTACACAGACAGGAAAACCAGAAGCTCATAGTTGCTCACTTGACTTTCTTCTTCACTGTGGGCTCCAATAACCAGTGGGCTCTCAGCTTTAACCTGGCCTTATCTCACTCTTAGATCTCACTGTTTCCCTCTCTTATTTGATCTATTCCAAATAACTGGAAAATCCCTAATCGTTAGAAGAAAGTCTAGCTGGGGACTCCCCTGGCAGTCCAGTGGTTAAGACTACGGGTTCCCACTTCAGGGGGCATAGGTTCAATCCCTGGTCAGAAAACTGAGATACTGCATGCTGCATAGCTCAGCCAAAATTTTTTTTAAATATGGAGAAGAAGAAGAAAGTCTAGCTGAACAGAGGAAGACAAAAGGGACAAGGTGAGAAAATCCATTTCACTGAATGATGAAACTAAACTTAGAGGGCCGTCTTGCCCTGAGCTCCTTGGGAATCCATGTGAACTGAAGGTCTACTGATTTTGATCATGTTATGTTTTGCTTTCAATTTTAAGGTTTAATACTTATACAGTAAATTATTTGACCAAAAAAAGTTAGATAAATGTTAATGAGGTTATATCTGGCAAATAAGTTTTGTTTTGTTTTTTTTTAAATGATCAGATGTTATATGGGACTTCACATTAGGATTTCTTTTCTTTTTTTTTTTTTTTTTTTTTACTTTAGACCATTGGTCTCATCATGAGTAAAAGAAGTGAGCGATTTTTATTTTGACTTGTAACTTCAAATTCCAATAATTCGCATCTCCTGTGCCTTACACCTTTCATTCGCATCTACTGGTCAGCCTCCTCAGTTACTTTCTTGTAGGTTATTACATAATTATAAAAAGAAAGTTCACATAAAGTCTAGCAAAAGAAAAAAAAATCATTTCCTAGGCTTGTTATCCTTCTTATCCTCCCCTTCAGGTCTTAAGACATCTGGCCCTAGGGTCATGAGGATAAATGACATGAGAGAGCTGTTTCCTCCAATAAAAGGTCTCCCAGAATCTCGAGTCAACAGAAAGGTGACTCACCTCCTCAGCTTTCCTGCTAGCTGCAGCTGCCTGCTCTCCAGGTCCTCCATGCTTTCCCGGTTCAGCTTTACCTCGCCCTCCAGTTTGCACTTTTCCTTTTCCCAGTTCACTCTCGCTTTGCTCTCCTGTTCAAGGGCACCCTCAAGCTGACAGAAGGAGACATTATTAAGCCCAATAAATAAGTAAAGTTTATACTTTACTAGATGTGTTCATTAACCACTTACCTTCTGGAAAAAGAAAGAAAAATACAAGCAGAGTCTGTAAATGATGCCCAGTTATGTAGATATTTTAAAATAAATATTGTACACATCAATAGGACAACAAAAGAATCTAGAAATCACGGTGATGAAGGAAAACTTTAAAGATTAAGGAATACGTGTTCTAGCCTACAGAAGAAGCCAATAATAGATGCCTAGTGAGCCCTTGTTTGATTGCTTTCCAGTGATGGGAAGCTCACTTCTTCACATGGCAGCTCATTTCATGGGTAGATAAGTCCATTTACTCAGGAGCACTTCTTCATAAGAAGCCAAAGTAGTCTCTGTAAGTTCATCCCACCGGCCTAAGCTCTGCTCCCTGGAGCAGCACCAAGCAAATCTGTCTCCACATGATCATTCACGAATATTAGGCAGCTGTCCTGAGTCTTCCAAATCAGTATCACTGACCCTTTCAAACGCATCTCACATGGCATGATTTCCACACCCTCCTTTACCACCTTGGTACCCTCTATGGTCCATAACATTGTGTCATATTCTGGTACCTCCAACAAGGTGATCAGAACATTCAAGTTCTGTCTGTAGTGTTGCCAACCATGATGTTGAGGTTAGCTTAGCGGGAGGCTAACTAACAGTTACAACATGGCTAGTTTTCAGTGATATATTTACTTTGCCACAAAAGAAGCTATTTCCTGTGGCTAGCAAAAGATATAAAATTCGAATAGGGGAGAAGGGAGAATTTCTGGAGGGCATATGCAAAAACCTGAAAATAAATGAACTCTGCGAGAGAACAAGTGTGTGTGTTGTTTGCACACAACCAATAAATCCCCATATTGAGGCTTTGTGAGATATGTATCAGTGGAAATAGGAAGAGAAGTGAGACGACTAATAGGTAATAGAGGAAACTGATAGAAAGGCATGAGGAAAAAAGAAGCAGATAATAAAAAAAAAACCCTAACCACCCTTGTCAGCAATTTAATAAAGGCTAAGCTTTGGGGACTAATAAAACAGTGAATGCACACACTGTCAGCTGGGAGGAAACAGGAAGAGTGATGAACCTAACCACTGAGGCTCGTCTGAAGCATCTTTATTTCACAGGGTATTTGGAGGCAGAACAGGGGCACCATCTCCAGAATCTTACAAGTGTTTTCCAATAGTGTTGGTAGAACACAGCTTGTGACTTACATATCTTTTTACTTTAATAAACCTCAGTGCGTGGCTGGAGACACAACAGGGCCTTAAAGCAATCCTTCAGTACTAGTGTCAGATAAAGCGCCAACATATCTGCGGGGCAAAATACCAGGTTCTGTGGGGAACAGTCAGTCAGATTGATACCCCTTCACGATTCATCTCAGTGTTCTCCCACTGCCCAGGGTTGTGTGAAAGTTACATATAAAAACAGATAGATTACATGCTGGGGCCTTTCTTCTACTGTAGTGGCTCACCTCTTATTTCTAAATAATGAGGGAAACTAACCATGCTACTAAGTTTTCCTGAAAATGTCAAGATAAATGAACTAAGTAAAAAGTGGAGGTTTGTACAGATGTAGACACACAGCTAACTAGCAAGACATATCACTACTGACCTCGTTCGCTGGCTGCTCTAGTGTCAGCTTGGTTTTGCTCAGGGTGAGGGTTTTCTCCTCTTCCGCGTGCAGGTCCTCCAGGGTCTGCTGGCAGGCCTCCCACGCACCCTGGCTGCTCGCTGAAGTTTGCTGACGTCCTCACTGAGAGACTCCACCTCCTCAGTCAGATTCTTAACCTGTGGGGAGAAGACGACAACAGTTCCATGAGAGCCACTTATGGAAGGTGGGGTATAAACACTAAGGGCCATCTCCTCTCTTTTCTAGGACCAAAAATCTCATGCGGTATCCACTGTCATAAAGAGCTAAATTTAGCCAAATTCCTGACGGACTTTTTAAAACTCTAAATTCACTTTTTCTTTTACACACAGACACAAATGATCTGTTAGCTCTCCTGGTCAGGGAATGGGGTATTCTGGTTAATCAAATATTATCAGCATAGTGGCTTTCCTGGTGGTGCAGTGGTTGAGAATCCGCCTGCCAATGCAGGGGACAAGGTTTCAAGCCCTGGCCTGGGAAGATCCCACATGCCGCGGAGCAACTAGGCCCGTGAGCCACAACTACTGAGCCTGCGCGTCTGGAGCCCGTGCTCTGCAACAAGAGAGGCCCACGCACCGCGATGAAGACTGGCCCCCACTCGCCGCAACTAGAGAAAGCCCTCGCACAGAAACAAAGACCCAACACAGCCAAAAACTAATCAATTAAAATATATATATATATATATATATAAAATCAGCATAGGTCAGTGGATGGCCAGTATTCAGAGTGCCGTATTATTTGTATAACAAGAACACCACTAAAGGTAATTTAGCTTTCTTTAGAGTATTCGGGGCAATATTAATCTTGTGCCTCAAACCCTAAGAAAGTGGCAGTTAAAGAGAGTTCCAGCTGATAAAATAGGCAAAGGTGTAAGCCATTTATATCAGGTCCAAGTGCTTTTTATGAAAGGGAACTGATGTACAAGAGTTGCTATTTAATCATATGCCAAAATTACGATATTATTCTGGAGGCTTTTTTTTTTTTATCAAAGGTTTGATACAGACCCCTCAGCTGACTTCAGTCTATACACAGATGCACAAGATAAAAACCTCAGTTAAAATGAACAAAACATTAAGGTCCTTAGCTGGAATTAAAATGACATCTCAAGGTCAAGCTCCAAATCAACGACAGAGGTGGGAATTCAGACGTGTCCCAAATCACCTTTCAATAAACTGCATCCTGTTCCCTCTCCTTCCAAAAAAGGATACTTAGAGAGGCCCAATGAAACCATTTTGCTCTTTCTATCAGATTTCACATGCAATTAGATTGGAACAAATGAAAACGTTTCATTTGGGAGATTAAGTGGGGTTCCATAAATTCAAGTTGGAACTTTGAATTAGGATGGCACAGTTCACCAGATCCTTCATTTGATGCCAGTTCTGACTCCCAGTGCTGTAAAGTTGCGGACCACTGTGTTAATTAATATAAACAGAGCAAGTCTGGTCCTGGAGCCCGATTGAGAGTGTGGAATTCAGGCATCTAGGCCTTCCTGACATTATAGAAAAAGTACCTTGTACTCTGAAGCACGCTTCTCCTTCTGTGACTTTGCCAATAGTGTCTCCAGGTCATCGATTTCTTTCTTCTTCGACGCGGAACATTCATCTCCGAGTCTCCGCCCTCCGGCAGTCAGCTGGGAATTTACCTCCTCTTCTTCCTCCCCCCAACCTCCAACGCAGGCAGCGCCTGGACGCTGGCCTCCAGCTGGATCTTGGATTTAATCAGCGACTCGCGCTGCTCTTCAGCATTTGCCAGGGTCTCTCGTTCCCGCCATGATGAGGAGAAAATTGTTGCCAACAGCTGGAAGTAATTTAACAGCCAGGCGAAATGCTGCTTAACACACAGCAGAGAGATAATTGCCTGTCCTCTGCCCGGCACTTTCACCTACCTTTCCTAAGCAGTTGAAATAATATTCCCAGTTCCCTGACCCTATGGTTGAGAAGTGGAGGAGTTGCTTGTGTTTGGAGGTGCTTTTGATCTTTCAGGCCGTTCAGTAGATTAGATTACCTCTTCTAAAGCACTTAATAGAATCCTGGTGGGCTAAAGGAGCTAACGTGCCTCCAAAAATAAGTGGTGTGCTGATTAAATCACAGCTACTGGAAGCATCCCTGCAGGCATATAGTTTGAGGGCGGTACCTGCTCAGAATATGGTCTTTTAAGAAAGTGGTGTTCCCTCAGACAATAGAATATTTATAATATTATTATAAGGACCCTGATGCACTTATTTAATATATAAGCATCTTCTAATAAATAGAGCTGGGCTGTATATTTTTTTATTCATAAGATGAATTTACAATTCATGAGGTTCCTTGAATATCACTAACTAGACTTTACTATTATTTCCAACTAAAATATTTTTCTCGAAGGTTCTGCCAGCAGTAAATTCCCCAAGTTATAACCATAGAGTGTGCAGTCCTCCTTCCTCTTATTTTTTCAAACATACTGCTGCCAGCTCTCACTGTGTGGCCCACTCTTTCTGTGTTATGGTCCAAGTCAAAAAAGAAGGGGCCGATTGCTTTTTGCTACAAAAGCACCTGTGTAACTTTGAACTCCTTTCACTTGTCTCCATTTAGAGGCTAAATAAAACCTCTTTTCTGTGAGCAAGTTCTTAATTACTAGAGGTCTCGTTGTGACATAACTTCACACGTATCTCCATATTTCATCTTTAGACCTCATCCATCCTCTGCAATTTGGGCAATCTATTACCTAACTATTTGCTTGGCTTACGTTGTTTCATCTACTTAGATCAAGAGCAGAGAAGGGCAAAAATCCAGGCTATTGGATCCTGGCTAACTCTCAGCCTGTCTGCCCAACAAATGGGGCTCAAAGAGGCACAGATGGGGGAGGTATAAAATAGTGAATCCCCAACATCATTGAAGACCCAAGAGAAGGGCTAAACTAAAAACAAACAAAAATGTTAAGGATCCATGCATATCAGAGAAGCTTCCAATGCTTGAGCAATAATGGGGATATTTGATCTTAGCTCATCCCAGGTTGACAGGCAGAATAGCTCTTTGCTCTCTTCCATTCAGCACTTGTACAGGACCTGTCACCATCACCAAATGAAGCCAACAATCCAATCGACCATCATCGATCCTCTCATTTAACATGATGGCAGGTTTGGGGCCAGCTGAGCAGTGGTGTGACAGCTTAACAGTAGGGACATCCTTTCCCCAGTGGCAGTTATTTTCTCATGTACTCACAGTGTTAATTGAAATGGGTTCACGCAGTGCTTCTGGTATTTTGAGTTAGTGAATAATTTGAAAAGAATCCTTGTTTCCTTGATTCCTACTGTATGGAGGTGTGTTTCTTAAAAATCAATGAGATAAAAAAAAATCAATGAGATAAAATATTTCATAGCCAGGTCAGCTTTTTAAATCAGTTACAATTTGAACTCACCTCAGCCTTCCAGGACTTGCCCTGCAATTGGCTTCATGTGTCTCCTATGCTCCCCACAATGATCTTTATTCATGTATCCCAGACTTTTACCCACCTTTCCCTTCACAAGTTGGGTGTATTTCTATCCCCACATCAGCCCAGGTAGTACTGGCCACTCTTTTTGTTGAGAGGAAGAATGATGAAAACTAGGAGGCCAGGTCTCATCCTAGGCTCCCTGTGTCCTAAGCCAGACAAAATATGATATTACAAACTGTGATTCTCACAATATGGATCTTAATGTAGGTTTGGAGCAGGGCCTAGGAATCTGTATTTCTAACAAGCATCCCAGGTGAGGCTGATACACACTAAAGTTCTTGAACCACTGCTATATTAAATATGTATCAGAAATGTGGGTCTGAATGTAAACTCTCGTAAAATATGGCCTATTGGAACACTGATGGGTAGCAGAGTCCCAAAAGAAACGAATAACTTGGGTCAGCCTAAAACTACTAAATTTTCTGTTTTCCGTAAGTCCAAAAAGCAGGAAAAATACAATATATGTATATAATGTATTTGAACCCAGTATTATTTAACTTAGCACTGTGCTAAGTGCAGTGGAGAGTACAATAAAGGTGGATAAAATTTCATACCTGCCTTTGGGATGTAACAGTAGTCCTGGTAGCTAGAGAAGAGGAATAAAAAAGGGAGTGAATAAGGGCACATCGGCATCAGATTAGAGATGGAGGCTCAGATGCCTGGGCCAAGGGTTTGGATCCTATAATGCACATATTGCAGGATGTGAAGCTTGTTCATCAGGGAAGCAACATATTTGTTCAAGACAATGGTTCTCAATCCTGGCTGGATATCAGAATCACCCATACAGATGACTTGGACCCACGCAAGACCCACTTAGTCAAAGTATCTGAGAGTGGAGTCTAGGCACCTTTCTTTATATTTGTTAATGCTTCACAAATAACTTTGATGCAAAGTCAAGGTTGAAAACTGCTGTTTTAAGAACTCACCTGACTGTGATATTAAGTTGGACTGGGAAAGGGCAAGTAGGGAGATCTAAATCAGGAAAACCAGTTAGGGGCATACTGCAATAATCCTGAAGATCTCAGTAAAGCTTTTCTCAGGACCTATTAAGATCCTATCTTTTTTTTTTTTTTAACATCTTTATTGGAGTATAATTGCTTTACAATGGTGTGTTAGTTTCTGCTTTATAACAAAGTGAATCAGTTATGCATATACATATGTTCCCATATCTCTTCCCTCTTGTGTCTCTCTCCCTCCCACCCCTCTAGGTGGTCACAAAGCACCGAGCTGATATCCCTGTGCTATGCGGCTGCTTCTCACTAGCTATCTGTTTTACGTTTGGTAGTGGATATATGTCCATGGCACTCTCTCACTTTGTCACAGCTTACCCTTCCCCCTCCCCATATCCTCAAGTCCATTCTCTAGTAGGTCTGTGTCTTTATTCCCGTCTTACCCCTAAGTTCTTCAGGACCTTTTTTTTTCCCCTTAGATTCCATATATATGTGTTAGCATACGGTATTTGTCTTTCTCTTTCTGACTTACTTCACTCTGTATGACAGACTCTAGGTCCATCCACCTCACTACAAATAACTCAATTTTGTTTCTTTTTATAGCTGAGTTATATTCCATTGTATATATGTGCCACATCTTCTTCATTAATCCGATGATGGGCACTTAGGTTGTTTCTATCTCTGGGCTATTGTAAATAGAGCTGCAATGAACATTGTGGTACATGACTGTTTTTGAATTATGGTTTTCTCAGGGTATATGCCCAGTAGTGGGATTGCTGGGTCGTATGGTAGATCTATTTGTAGATTTTTAAGGAACCTCCATACTGTTCTCCACAGTGGCTTTATCAATTTACATTCCCACCAGCAGTGCAAGAGGGTTCCCTTTTCTCCACACCCTCTCCAGCATTTATTGTTCCTAGATTTTTTGATGATGGCCATTCTGACAGGTGTGAGATGATATCTCATTGTAGTTTTGATTTGCATTTCTCTAATGATTAATGATGTTGAGCATTCTTTCATGTGTTTGTTGGCAATCTGTATATCTTCTTTGGAGAAATGTCTATTTAGGTCTTCTGCCCATTTTTGGATTGGGTTGTTTTTTTGTTATTGAGCTGCATGAGCTGCTTGTAAATTTTGGAGATTAATCCTTTGTCAGTTGCTTCATTTGCAAATATTTTCTCCCATTCTGAGGGTTGTCTTTTGGCTTGTTTATGGTTTCCTTTGCTGTGTAAAAGCTTTTAAGTTTCATTAGGTCCCATTTGTTTATTTTTGTTTTTATTTCCATTTCTCTAGGAGGTGGGTCAAAAAGGACCTTGCTGTGATTTATGTCATAGAGTGTTCTACCTATGTTTTCCTCTAAGAGTTTGATAGTTTCTGGCCTTACATTTAGATCTTTAATCCACTTTGAGCTTATTTTTGTGTATGGTGTTAGGGAGTGATCTAATCTCATACTTTACAGGTACCTGTTGAATTTTCCCAGCATCACTTATTGAAGAGGCTGTCTTTTCTCCACTGTGTATTCTTGCCTCCTTTATCAAAGATAAGGTGACCATATGTGCATGGGTTTATCTCTGGGCTTTCTATCCTGTTCCATTGATCTATCTTTCTGTTTTTGTGCCAGTACCATACTGTCTTGATTACTGTAGCTTTGTAGTATAGTCTGAAGTCAGGAAGCCCTATTCCTCCAGCTCCATTTTTCATTCTCAAGATTGCTTTGTCTATTCAGGGTCTTTTGTGTATCCATACAAATTGTAAAATCTTTTGTTAGAGTTCTGTGAAAAATACCAGTGGTAGTTTGATAGGGATTGCATTGAGTCTGTAGATTGCTTTGGGTAGTAGGGTCATTTTCACAATGTTGATTCTTCCAATCCAAGAACATGGTATAACTCTCCATCTATTTGTATCATCTTTAATTTCTTTCATCAGTGTCTTATAATTTTCTGCATACAGGTCTTTTGTCTCCTTAGGTAGATTTAGTCCTAGATATTTTATTCTTTTTGTTGCAATGGTAAATGGGAGTGTTTTCTTAATTTCAATACAATCTTACCTTAAGAAACAGGAAACATCTCAAATAAACAACCTAACCTTGCACCTAAAGCAATTAGAGAAAGAAGAATAAATAAACCCAAAGTTAGCAGAAGGAAAGAAATCATAAAGATCAGATCAGAAATAAATGAAAAAGAAATGAAGGAAATGATAGCAAAGATCAATAAAACTAAAAGCTGGTTCTTTGAGAAGATAAACAAAATTGATAAACCATTAGCCAAACTCATCAAGAAAAAAAGGGAGAAGACTCAAATCAATAGAATTAGAAATGAAAAAGGAGAAGTAACAACTGACACTGCAGAAATACAAAAGCTCATGAGAGAGTACTACAAGCAACTCTATGCCAATAAAATGGACAACCTGGAAGAAATGGACAAATTCTTAGAAATGCACAACCTGCCAAGACTGAACCAGAAAGAAATAGAAAATATGAACAGACCAATCACAAGCACTGATGTTGAGACTGTGATTTAAAATCTTCCAAAAAACAAAAGCCCAGGACCAGATGGTTTCACAGGCAAATTCTATCAAACATTTAGAGAAGAGCTAACACCCATCCTTCTCAAACTCTTCCAAAACATAGCAGAGGGAGGAACACTCCCACACTCATCCTACGAGGCCACCATCACCCTGATACCAAAACCAGACAAAGATGTCACAAAGAAAGAAAACTACAGGCCAATATCACTGATGAACATAGATGCAAAAATTCTCAACAAAATACTAGCAAACAGAATCCAACAGCACATTAAAAGGATCATACACGATGATCAAGTGGGGTTTATTCCAGGAATGCAAGGATTCTTCAATACATGCAAATCAATCAACGTGATACACCATATTAACAAATTGAAGGATAAAAACCATATGATCATTTCAATAGATGCAGAGAAAGCTTTCGACAAAATTCAACACCCATTTATGATAAAAACCCTGCAGAAAGTAGGCATAGAGGGAACTTACCTCAACATAATAAATGCCATATATGACAAACCCACAGCAAACATCGTCCTCAATGGTGAAAAACTGAAACCATTTCCACTAAGATCAGGAACAAGACAAGGTTGCCCACTCTCACCACTCTTATCCAACATAGTTTTGGAAGTTTTAGCCACAGCAATCAGAGAAGAAAAAGAAATAAAAGGAATCCAAATCAGAAAAGAAGAATTAAAACTGTCACTGTTTGCAGATGACATGATACTATACATAGAGAATCCCAAAGATGTTACCAGAAAACTACTAGAGCTAAGCAATGAATTTGGTAAAGTAGCAGGATACAAAATTAATGCACAGAAATCTCTGGCATTCCTATACACTAATGATGAAAAATCTGAAAATGAAATTAAGAAAGATCCTGTCTTTTGATTTGCTAATGGGTTACGTGCTAACTACAGAATTTGAATTAAGATCCAGAGCTTCCTGACTCCCATGACAGATTTCCATCTGTTTATATAGTTAAAACCCATCTAAAAGTTTGTCCCTTTTTCAAAGACATACTGTCAATGCAATCACTTCACTGTAAAACAGGGTGTCTCTCTAAGTGTTTCCACTGTCTGTGTTGGATGAAATTCTACAGTATTTGCATAGCACGTGCCTCTATTTTTTTTCAAGTCAATACTGCCTGCAAAACAAGGGAATCTAATTAGAAACTTGATTTGAAGAAGAAACGGTGGGGCTAGTCACAGCCTGCAGCTGAAGAAGCAAGTCATTCTTTTCCTGGTGTAGGGAGATTTGCTTGGCTTTCAGCTCCTCCCTCAGAGATTCTGATTTCGCCAACGCTTTTTGCAGCTGCACACACTCTTCCTTCAGTCCAGCTACCTCCTTTCCCATTCCTGCAGATCTAACAAAAGGCTTGATCTTGAAGAAGAGCCTCATCCACGGCCAGCCCTTCACAGCCATGAAAGCTCTTACGTTCCACTGGATCAAAAGAAGTGCATCCCTAAGTCGAGGGGGAAAAAAAGAAAAAGAAAAGAAAGTTAACCTAGACTATTTAAAAGAGTTATTTTCCGGATTTCCCTGGTGTTGGGTGGTTAAGAATCTGCCTTCCAATTCAGGGGACACAGATTCGATCCCTGGTCCAGGAAGATCCCACATGCTGCGGAGCAACTAAGCCCGTGCACCACAACTACTGAGCCTCCGAGCCACGTGCTGCAACTACCGAACCCGTGTGCTGCAACTACTGAAGCCCACATTCATAGAGCTCGTGCTCTGCAACAAGACAAGCCATTGCAATGAGAAGCCCGTGCACTGTAATGAAGCGTATCCCCCACTTGCTGCAACTAGAGAAAGCCCACACGCAGCAATGAAGACCCAACGTAGCCAAAAATAAATAAAATTTTAAAAAATAAAAATTAAAAAATTTAAAAGTAAAGGAGTTATTTTCCAAATTAAGATCCCTAATAAGCACATCTTTTTAGGAGTCATTATAAATCCTCATTAGTCTTCAAAGCACTTCTACATCCAAGCTCTCATCTGATTCTTTCAAAAACCCTTTGAGGGACTTCTGGGGCTAACAATGTTGTGGACTATTTGTCCTGAAAATGTTTCCACTACAAACATCCTTTAAATGAGAGCTGACCCTTAAAGAGGGTAAGAAGTATAGAGGGAGCTAAAAAAAAACAGCGAAGAGTGAATGCTTGTACAGTCTGACCATCCTTATGCAAGGAGGAAGCCAGGCTTGGTATTGTAGGGTTTGTATTTTTATATCCTTGTGGATAAAGAGACAGGCTGTGATTTTCAAAGAATTTCCCCTTATTGAAAAGGGGGATTTAAAAATTCACCCACTGGCACAGAGAGAAGTCAAAGAGAAGCACATCTGATTTGGTCTGGGCTCAGGGTGAAGAAAAAAGATCTTACGCTAAGAATTTTTTTTATATACTATGAATCAGCACCACCAGCATGTTTGAGATTTAAATTATACTACCGGATTAGTGCAGAAATACACAAGAAATTAGCATAATCATTTTTTTACACTGGTAATAAATACCCTTTGGGCCCTTGGGGGAAAAATACAAAAGTGCACTGAAGAAAATACCCTAAAATCAAGCACTAGAGATTTTCTTAAAGTCCCCTTGAAGATGAGCTTACAATTCAAAATTACAAAACACATATAGAGGGGCTTCCCTGGTGGCGCAGTGGTTGAGAGTCCGCCTGCCGATGCAAGGGACACGGGTTCGTGCCCCGGTCCGGGAGGATCCCACATGCCGCGGAGCGGCTGGGCCCATGAGCCATGGCCGTTGAGCCTGTGCATCCAGAGCCTGTGCTCTGCAATGGGACAGGCCACAACAGTGAGAGGCCCGCGTACTGAAAAAAAAAAAAAAAGAAAGGAATTAATCTAAACTGATTCAAGAAGAAAAAAATCTCAATAGGCTTGTATCTATTAAATAAATTAAATCAAAATTGTAAAATCTGTCATGAAAGAAACACCAGATCTAGATGGTTTTATAGGCAAATTTTACCAAGCACTCAAAGACAGATAATCAAAATAAATTGTTTCATGTTTTGAAAAGAGAAAATATTGCCTAACTCTTTTATGAGGTTAAGGTAACCTTGATTCAAAGTCAGATAACAGCAGAAGAAACAATTACAGGCCAAACTTATTCATGAACATTGAGGCAAAAATACTATAATACTATAACCCATCCCACAATGTATGAAAAATATCATATTTTATAAACAAAGTGGGTTTAACTTTTTTTAATCTATTAATTTAATTCAACACATTTATGGGTTAGATGCAAAAGAAGAATTTAACCCTTTCTTGGTAAACGTGCTTAACAAAATAAGATGGAACGAATGTCCTGTATACAATAAATCATATCTACCAAAAAAAAATCTACAGAAAACATGATATTAAGAGGAAAATGATATCTTTCCCCAAAGTCAGAAATATGACTAAGTCTGGCAAAAGTTTTTGAAGTTGAAATACCACAAGTTGGTGAGAATATAGAGCCATGGGACTTTCATATACTTCTGGTAAAGAGCAAAACAGAAAGCATTTTGGCAACATCTCATAAAGTTGGAGTTGTGTATAGCCTAAAACCTAATAATTCATACCTTAGAGAAATGCCACTCAAAGTGTGGGTCTCGGTCAGCTGCTACCTAGGTACTATCAGCCAATGGACCAGCATTTTGAGTAACACTGCCCTCAAGAAACTCTTGCATATATGCAGGGGAAGACATTTACAAAATCGTCACTGCAGAACTGTTTGTAATAGCAAAAACTTTTAAATAACTTAAGTTTACTTGAGCTGGGAAATGGATAAATAAATTGTGGTATATTCATATGATGGAATACTACATACCAGTTAAGATCAATAATCTAACCTTAGATTTATCAACATTAATAAATTTAAAAGTTAGTACTGAATGTAAAGAACAAATTTTAAGATAATACACAGAGCATATTTATGTGAAGACTAAAAACATGCAAAATCATGTAACTTTTTAAGGACACCTGCATATCTCCACAGAACTTGGATCAAGGGAGAAATATGCAAGGGGCTTCAACTGAGTCTGTTAGTTTATTTTTTAAATATATTGTGAGTAACTACAGAAGAATGTTAAACTTTATATATGAAATATGAATGAAACAGAGGGATAAAAACAAATTCAGGATCTCAGGAGCTAGGAACAGGATCTGGATCAAGGGAGAAATACACAAAGGGTTTCAACTTTTTTAATTATTTATTTTTAAGTTGTGAGATATTACAGAGAAAATGTTAGGAACTGATGTACTTTGATGATAGTTCCATGAGTATGCATTATAATATTTTCTGTATTTTTTGTATTTTAAATATTACATAATAATTCCTTTAAAGTCATTCTATGATTTAGAGAGAATGGATAGTAAAGACCTCATTTTAGAGATGAAGGAAGTGAACTTGAGAAATTAAGAGTCTTACCCAAGTTTACAAAACTGGTCATAGAAGGCATGTCTCCTGAACCCCAAACTCTCATAAACTCCCACACCACATTGGGCACTGTATGGAGGTCACAGAAGACTCTTAGTAAATGTCTCTCTAATATCCTTGACATCACCATGTAATAATATTTTTCTTCTTCAGGGAAACAGAGGGAATTAACAGACTGTCAAGTAAGCAAATTATACCAAGACCTGTGGACCTCTCTCCAGAAGGTAAACTGTGCTATGGTAAAAAGTAAATACGACAACCACAGAATCCCTTACTCATAGTCCCTCTGTTTGGAGATTTTGTTAGCTTGCTTTCCATGATTCTATTAAAGGTTTTCTTCTATTAAACAAAATCTATGCCTCCGTGTCCAGAGGTGATGATAAATGTCCCTAGTGAACCTGCCTGAAATGAAGTAACAGAGTTATGGTTACATGTCACCAAGAGTAAGTTTCTGACCCAGAGGAGGCTGTAAAGTGATCAGAACACCTACCTACTTTGCAGCAAACTTCCCCACAGAGCTGGCTGTGAGATGCATGCAAACACTTCTAGGTCTGCTTCTGTTTTGAATTATGAGTCACACTGCTCTCAGAGATCCAGACTTGGCCAATTATAAAGAATCCCTCCAAAGGGAAGACTGGAAGCAGTGCAAGAAATATCTGAATTATGCTTATTCTTAGTTAGATAGGGTAATAGAAGCCCTTTGTGCTCTGTTTGGTGTTCCATAATTTTAAAAATTTCAAGTTAAGTCCCAGACTAAGCAGAGGTGGCAGATCTCTTTACCCTGACCTATTGTAAGGCAATGAGCTAAAGTCACATTGACTGAGGCACACCATTACTCTAGCAGTGGGGACGCAGGGTGGGGATATCATACCTCTCTCCCAGAATCCTCTGGAATTTGATTTGCATCAATTTTCCCCGTACCCTGGCTTGGAACAATGTAAAGACTTTAGATGGTCTCTCATCTCTCATTGCTTTCAGTTGGCCCAGAAAGCCGGCTTTTAAAAACACCTAAAAGAAATGTCAGATGTTACTTCTACTCATAGTGGGCATTCAGTAAATGCCTGTTGAATGGCCCTGTGAGCGATTGATGTATTTGTTTATCAGTTCTACTACTTGTTAATATTTCTTAATGTGTAAAATGTAAATTCTAGAAAGTTTGGTTTTATAAACCTAAAGTTTGCCACACACACACAAAAAAACAACTTTATTTAATCCTGTGGTTATATTGGTTCCTTAAGAACTTAGACTATCCTCCTCCTGATCTATTAGTAATGTCTAGGTTGTCTAGGGAACTTGGTTTACGTTTTAAGATAGGCCCAGGCAGGGGTCTGCACAGTTTTTCTGTAAAGGGCCAGATAGTAAATACTTTTAGGCTTTACAGGCCACACACAGTCTCTGTAGAACCTCCACTCCCACCCCCATCGCCCTCCTTCTCCACCTCCTCTCTTTCTTCTATTTCTTCTTCTTCCTCCTCTTTAAAAATAACCCTTAGAAAATGTCAAACTATATTCATCTAGGGGGGCCATATAAAAAATAGGCCATGGATATGACCCTTAGGCCATAACTTGCTGACCTCTGCTCTAGAGAAAGTCACTTTTGTCTTAGACAATAAAAAATACGCATAAATATTTTTTCAAGAATCATTAGTAATGGCCAAGATGAGGTGAGTGAGGTACCTAAAGCACAAATTTTAAGGAAGCACTCACTTTCAGGGTTGTACAAGTCAGTACTTATACAACCTGAAGAGTGAGTGCTGCCTTAAATTTTGTGCCTTAGGAGGCTGTCTCAATTCATGCTAGTCCTGCCCTAGATGAGTAGTATTCAGCAAAAATAACTAAACATACAAGGAAGCAAGGCACCAGGAGTGAAAATCAGCAGAAACAGACTCTCAGGTATTCAAAATGTGGGAGTTGAGTAATATTTTATAATCATGTCCAACAGAGTTCTTTTTCTTAAGCTCTTCATCCCAGACCCTCCAATTCTCCTTCAAATAATTTGGCCTTTATATGGATGTCATTAGAAACCACCTGATATTGACTAATGGATAAAACCAAATCTGTTAGTCAGAAGTTTCCCAAAATATGTGGATCATGTTAAGATCTTCAAGATGAAGCAGAATTTAGTGAATCACATTTAAGGAAATTAATTTTGGATTCATTTTTTGGATGGTAGGGTTGACCTTAACATTTTTTTTTTTTTTCCTGTGGTACGCGGGCCTCTCACTGCTGTGGCCTCTCCCGTTGCGGAGCACAGGCTCCGGACGTGCAGGGTCAGTGGCCATGGCTCACGGGCCCAGGCGCTCCGCGGCATGTGGGATCCTCCCGGACCGGGGCACAAACCCGCGTCCCCTGCATCGGCAGGCGGACTCTCAACCACTGCGCCACCAGGGAAGCCCGACCTTAACATTTTTAGACAGTCTTTCAGAATTAATTTCCTGAAAGTGTACTTGTGGATGAATCAGTTCACATGCAGACAAGCAGTTATCTCCAGTAAGTTGGTTCAATTTTGTCTAGCTCTGATGTGTATACACATTTTCTAGCACACTAAAGTTGATTCAGTATTTTATATCTTGGCACAAACTTGCTTAGATGAATAATTATAAAAATGTAAATGTAGTCAAGACTGAGGTTCAAAAAACATTGAATTTTGAATTCGCTCTCTCAAATAGTGCTGAAGTTTTCAGTTTCACCGGAGCTCTGTTTGTATTAGTTGTGGTCACAAGAGCTGTAGAATGCCTTATAATTGCACTTTCATGGGTATTTTAAGATACACAGACTTTCCTCCCACTCTTCTCCAAAAGCATTCTTTGTAGTTCTCTGGTTACCTTAGTGATTCCAAAGTGGTACTGTGTATGGTCTATCTCCAAGGAGCCAAGTAATTCTTCAGCTGCTTTTCTGCTGCTCACAAACTTGCTCTTTGGAAAGGCCCTTTGTTTCAGAATGTAGTACCTAATTTAAAATAAGCAAAGAATAAATCCTGAGGTTGAGGTGCAAATAAAGAAAAATCTGGACAAGTGAGACAAAAGGAGGTATATATAGACTTCCACCCCTCCTACCAATATGTTCAATTTTCACAAAACTCTTGGCAGTAATAATGAGAATACGAGCAATAATTCCTTACTTTGGAATAATAGTTTGTACTTTTCATAGTGCTGTAGAGACCACCTCACTTGATTCTCGGCTCAATTAGGGAGGGAGGGAGGGAGAGATTAGGAGAAAGAGAAGGAAAGAGGCAGGCTTAAGTACATCTCTATCGTGCAGATAAGGAAACTGAAAAGCAGAGACGTTAAAGGTCTTTTCCAAGATTCCCTCACCCTAATGGTGAATTGGTGGAAAGCTAGAAATATACTTCTTAATTCTGACACAGGTACTCTTTCTACTCTACTCTACTTTGCTCACATTTGCTTGATCACCTACAATTTACACATTTAGAATTTGGGAAATAGAAAGCAAAGGTGCCTCTTCTGCCTTCTGCTGCACTCCCTGCTGGCTTCCTTCCTCTCACAGGATTGCTAGTAAAGCAACAGCCTGCTTGGATGGCAGCTACGATTAAGTACATACAACATTTCAGAGACTCAATTCAGCTTCCATATCGTTCTTCTCTATATATTTCTTCTATATGTGGGTCTATTATCCAGTAATAGAGATTTAAGGATATTACATCTACATAGATGTTGGATTTAAGGGGAAATAATAATGGAACTCTGTCATCATATATCTCACCGCCACCAAAACACATCGATCTGTAGTCTGGAGGATATCAACCAAACAAACAATGCATGCCTAAACACTCCAAGAGAAGAAAACGAAATGGACTGCCCCAGGCTTCTTGGATCCTGGGGTGTATGTTTACCTTTGTTTAAAATCAGCATACAGCGGTCGGTTTGGAAAACCTTCACTGCATATCCTGATCCCTTCCAAGACACCATTACAGCGCAGCTGCTGTAGAACCAAATAAGCACATCCATTACATCTGAAGAAAAACGGTCACAATGAGTCCATGTCTAAAAAAATGCTTACCCTAGATTTTGTCCTAATTGCTGCATCTGAGGTTAAAAGAGTTTGAATCTAGTGTTCTCTACATCATAGATAAGAGGATTCACTCACTCCCAGCCTCATGGCACTCAAAGTACCCATCCTATTATGTAGGAGTCTCCGAATAGGATTTACCTGGAATGAAACCTTTAGTTCACAGTTAGTCAAGATTTTATAAGCAAATACTCCTAGAAGATGAAAAAAATACATTTTTGCTAGAAGGTAAATGACTGGCATTATACTCATTTGCCAGCCAAAAACCAGCTAAAGAGGGGATAAAACACAAAAGAGAACTGGCATCTCCAAGTAAGAAGGGGAGGGATTACAGGAAGGGGGAATACAATGAAAGGGGAAGGTGAGAACAGCCACAACATTGTGTTTACTGTTCTGTATTAGGAAAGAATGGGCCACATCCCGGCCTACTTCTCTCCTGATTATCTTGAGAAAGCCTAAGTTCTATTCGATAGTATAAGCATTCTCCTAGTACCCCTTTGTTCCTGAGATGGAGCCCACTAGAACTGCAGCTGCAATCTCTGATAGGAGCCTTAGAAAAGCCAACCAATGAGCCACTGTATCTGGCTCTCAGCAAGGCTTCTGGAAGAAGCCAAGCAGCACTCTCCTAACAAAGACCTGCTAGAGTGTTATAAGGAGAATGGAATGAGATGATTCTCTGCTTATGCCCGGGGTCACAGAAATAAACTCTAAGCCATATATTCATAGTCCTGCACTCCCATCCCTTTCATAGACAGAAACAGATCATCTGTAAGAAGGAGCAGAAGTGGAGTTCTATGACACAATAGGGTCAAGCATGCTCATTCCCTTTAAGGACATATGAAGAACTGTTTTGATTAGATCATGAAGCTTTTCTTATGACTTTCTCTTAAGACTTAGGAAAAAAAAAAAAAAACCTGCTGAAATCAGAGCTGATTCGATGGGAGTCAACTCTAATAGGTAACAGAATTGCTCCAAAATAGAGGTAGCTAATTAGATTCCTTGCTAGATGGAAGCAGTGTCCCTAGATGCATTAAGAAACCCAGCTGATAAGAAACAATGAGGCAAAAACATACAGCGTGAATGCACATGAAGGGTTTGCATTGCAAAAACTCAAACTGCAGCATCATTGTTTAGCATCACACTTTCCCAGAATAGGTCACAGGCTGTCAAGATGGGAGTCTTAATTACAGGAGGTTAATAAAAATGCAAGGTACTACAGAACCTCAGAAATCAGAATCAACAACATCTGGCTACATATTCCAAGGGTGATTAGTGCTCTGAAGACATAAGTGCTTGTCACATATACAACTTTGAGGCTGACAGCCTCCAACCAAGCTCCACAGAAGCCTGTAATTCCAAACAGAAGCCTGGGAATCTTCAAATCCAAGATGTAAGGAAAGTGATCCATGTAATTAATATCTGTAAAAACTTTGTTTTGTTAATTAAAAACATAAATAATTCACAACCACCTATCTATCTCATCACCGCCCTAGCACCATCCATTCATCAAAAAGTATTCACTACAAAAGCCAAGAAATGGAAACATTCTAAGTGTCCACTGATGGATGAATGGATAAAAAAGTTGTGGTATATGTGTATAATGGAATATTATTCAGCCATATAAAAGGAGGAAATCCTGCCATGTGTGATAACACAGAAGGACCTCGAGGGCATTATGCTAAGAGAAATAAGCCAGACAGAGAAAGACAAATACCATACAATCTCATTTATGGTTCTAGATATTTTCACCATAAGCTTCTTTGTCAAAAGTATTTTTGCTACAAATGTTTTCACTGCATAACTAATTGGCCATGCAGCAATTTTGCCATAAAAGATAGAATAACTGGTTGACAGTTTGGTTTCAACTGGTTGACAATTTGGTTTCATTTCTCCATTGACACAATACTCCCATTTTCTATACATGAATCTGAAAGAGGCTGAGGGGCCTCAGAGGTGCAGAGTTGAACCCACATTTTCCATAGAACTTGGAACATCTACCAACAGACATGTGACAATATGCCAAGAACAAACAACAGTGTGGAAGGCTTTCATAACACAACACAAAGCTGTTACAAACATGTATCCTAGTATTTGGAAACCGATACCTCTCTCAATGAGGGAAGAAATTTTAGCAAAAAAGAAAATGTGTGATGCAGAACAAGGAGATGAATCAACAAGCCAAAAAATGTATAATGAACTATGAACAAAGACTTGGAAGATAAATGCTTAGGTTCAACCCACAAAGTAAAATCAGATATTTGTACCATATTGTCGTGAATCTACACACATTTTAAATTTATTCAAATATTTTATATTTCACAATAGTCTTTTTAATTTTGTTATTCATTTTTCACGTTTCATTATGTCCTTTTTAATGTCCCTCTTTTATTTTTTGTTATTTTATCTTTTATGACAAAATTGCCTTATGGCCAATTAGTTATGTGGGGAAAACGTTTGCAGCAAAAATGCTTGGGGCAAAGATGTTAATAGCAAAGAAGCTTATGGTGAAAATGCCAGACACACTCACTTAAATGTGGAATCTTCAAAAACCAAACAAACTCATAGAAAAAGAGAGTCGATTTGTGGTTACCAGAGGTGGGGTGGAGGAGTGGAACTTGGATGAAGGTGGTCAAAAGGTACAAACCTCCATTTTTAAGATAAACAAGTACAAGGGATGTAATGTGCAACATGATGACTATAGTTAACACTGCAGTATGGTATGTTGAAAGTTATTAAGAGAGTAAATACTAAGAGTTCTCATCACAAGGAAACATTTTTTTTCTCTTTCTTTTTTTTGTATCTGTAAGAGGCGATGGATGTCAACTAAACTTATAATCATTTCATGATGTATGTAAGGCAAACCATTATGCTGTATACCTTAAACGTATAGAGTGCTGCGTGCCAATTATATCTCAATAAAATTGGAAGAAAAATAAAATACTTCTTAAAAAGTATCTACTGCCCAGAAGTACATAACTAAAGAGACAGGTAGTTTTAAGGAGAGGGAAGATATTACTATTATAAGGAAGACTAGAGGGAGAACTCAACAATTAGAAATGGATTTAGAAACTCTCTTTATGGTCAATTTAGATAATTTAGAACAAATGATTTCCTTTATGCTTAAATATCTACTTTAATCCCCAAATTGATTATTCAATCCCTTCTTATTATACTTTGCCCTTGTAGACAATGGCACAGAAGCTCATCCACATTTTAGCGTGAAATTCAAGGAGGAATTTAAATGATAATGTCAAGCATTCTAATGTTATCCAATTGAGTCTGCTTTGTGAAATCCTTCTGTATGTCCACTTGAATCTCAATTCAAAGGCAATCTTGAGGAGGTTTAAAAAACTCACTTTTAACTTATTTTAGCTTTTCTATCTGAAAATCTACCCTTATATAAAACAAACTGGTAAATATTTCATTAAAAGACATTCAACATAGCTTAAATCAAATGAATTTCCTAGTGTGGATTACAAAGAAATCTATTTACCTGACATTTTGTTCACATTGGGATTTATGCACCTCAAAAATGAGGTGCTGTTGATTTCAGGTTAGTCATCAACTTATTTAGGTTTTCCTAAAACAGAGACCATAACCAACACAAAATCACTTTGCAAATCATTAAAAACACCAATCTATGTCACAAAGGTCTCCATGTTGACCAACTTAGTCTTAAAGCCAGATGCATAGCAACAATAAAATAATGAATTCAACATTCTTCCCTGCTTACCAAAATACATTATTTCCTTCCCTTGACAAGTCAATATTTATCTGACTGACATAGTTCTGTTGTGTATCATATCTACCTGTTTTAAATTTGGTAGCAATACTTTATGAATGGACAATAAAATGGCTTGAAGAAAGAAACTGTTTCTCAAGTTTCCTGCCTGGAAAATTTTTATCTTAGCTCAGTTTCTCTGGAAGCAGAATCTGAGATGGAGATTCTCATTCAAGAGATTTATTTGGAGAAGGAGGGAAGTACAGTAGGGCAGGGGGAGAAAAAAGCAGTGGTATGGACTCAGTTTAGTCTGAGTCCTGCAGAATCTCTGAGCACAAATGCACCAATTATACTACAGTTGGTACCTCCTTGAGACAAGGGAGGGGCCAGAATCTGAAGAGGAGAGTAAGGAGACAGATTAGCTTCCCATTCGACCAAGGGCAATACTGGCAACTGTGAATTATTATAAGCTAATATTTTCATAAGTGGTAAGATGGGCTGATAAAGGGGATCTAAGTAGGACACTGACAGTGTCCACGAAAGTCCATTAATATCAAGATAATCTTTAACTTTTCCAACTTGGTTAACTTCAGATACTTTATCCTTATTTGAAGATGTAAAATTTCAAATAAGTAATAACATATGCAGATTGTGAGGTAGTTAATATATGAATAGATGCAATTAAAAATTACTTTATGCAGAGATGCAACCATTTGGAATGAAGCTCCTTTCTTGCCTTTCTTCTCCCCAAACTGTAGAGCTAAAAAAAGAAGAAGAAAAGCACTAAAAAGGCCCTTTTCTGTCACATTACCAAACCCTGCTGATGAAAGCATAAATGTGTCAAAGTTCTAGAAGCAATATGGCTATGTCTACCAAAAGCTTTAAAAATATTCATGTCTCAACACAAAAGTCTATTTCTGGTGCTTTTCCTTAAGGAAATAGGCAACTGTGCACAGATACTCACTGCAGCATTGTTTAGTCATTAAAACAAAAAAAGCAAAAAATGTAAATGGTAACAAACGTCTACCAACAGGAGATTGGTTACTTAAATTATGAAAGAGTATGCGTACAATGAAACACTGTAATCTTTTAAAATGATGATGCAGATCCATAGAACTGGCATGGGAAGATTGCTCGGATTTATTTTGAGAGAAAAATTAGGCTACAAAATAGTTTGTATATTATGATACTGAGTGTGTATACATGTTTTTAAGTGTGATTGTATTATGGGTGACTATATACATAAAAAATGTTGGGTAGAGTATACACTAAAATATTAGCAATTGTGATCTCTCTATGTGAGATCAAAGGTAACTTTTATGTTCCTCTTTTTAGTTTTTCTATATTGTCTGTGTTTGGGGCAACACTCATGCATTACTTCTGCAATTTATAAAAACAATCTATTCCCACTTTCTTGAAGCAAAGGAATCTATGCTAAGCCAAACTGTTTTACAAACATTTGTGTAGCGCTAACTCATGAAGGTACAAAAGCATAACAACAAAACCCATAGGCAATCTGGAAAAAAAGGGCCAGCTGTCAATATGAAAAACTGATAAAATACTCTCTAGCTTGAGTAGCAACTGTGCTGAGGCAGATGTCATGAAGTTTAATCACTGATGTCCTATTGACATGCCCCAAGCCTTCCAAGTGAATCACTTGACTTCTTTGTACTTCCCCATGGAAAGGGGATATTACTACCTTCCTTTAATTTTTTAAAAGAATTGTAACTGGTTTACAGTACTTGGATTCTCCAGAAGAAAGTATGGTTATTATGAGTAATTTAATTGGGATGAGTCAGAAACTTGGAGGCAAGTCCTTTTTCAGGGGGTCCTTAAAAAATAATGAAAAAGGACATTCTGGACAATTCTCTTCTAGTTCAAAAGAACACAGCACACCCGGAAGAGTCAGAAGATAATTTCCTCTCTCATTCTCTGCCCAAACCACTCTCTGATTTCTTATGACCAGAGAATTACTCATCTGGGAGCCATACACTTATGTGGCCACTGTTTATCAGACTTCTCAGAGGTACTTTAGAAGCTATTAGAATCAAGCAAACGCACTACCTGCAGATTTTCAGGGTCCATACACAATAGATTCCATTTCTCAAGCTCCTCTTGAGGCGGGCCAACAGGATTTCAGGCATGCTTCTGAATTATGTCATCATGTGCTAATGCGGCTGGGAAGTGCTAAATTCTCTCCATTCCCTGGCCATGCCATCAGGAGTCCCAAAGCAGGCAACAGGGGACAGGAGTGAGCTTGAAGCTGGGTGTAAGACAAGAGGGTGAGAATGTCAGAAAGTAAGAGGACACATCCCATTTAAAGAACAGCTAGTACAGTTTGCCCCATTGCTACAAGGGCATCTGAAACCAGACTGGCCAGATTTTCTATTTTCCCATAATTTCCATTTTTCAAAAGAAAAAGGAAACCCAAATGTGTACGTGAGAACTTCCAATTTTTTTTTTTTTAATCAGTGTGGACCAAACGTGTTTGAAGACCAGTTCTGCTCAGGAGATGCCAATCTGGCAGCTATGAACTGTGACAACTGTGTCCCTCTGCTGCTGGCAGTAGTCCAGACGTGAGGGTAATGGCAGCAACCTGGCCTCTGTGTCCTCCAAGGCTTTGTATCACGGTGCAGAAGTCTGAATTGGATCCTGAATCCAGGTAGCCTGTCCATCTCTCTGTTTTGTTTGTTTCCAGAAGACAGTGAGAGTGGAATAGGCACGAGGCTAGTAAGCACAAGTCCTGTTTCCTATCTTGCCTTTGCCATTTAGTAGTGTTAAATTAATGAAGCAAGGAGGCCATCAGACTGAGGTGGCTCTAATGCTGTGTGGCAGCCTATGTAAGCAAACAAAATCTAAGTCTGTTAATGCCCCAAGGTTACCAAATCAAAATGCTAAGGACAACCAACCACAAACAGCCAACTGGGCTTTAGATACAGCTAATCAATAATTTCTTCACTTTGCTTCTACCTTTTTTCTATAAAAGTCTCTCCCTGAGCTCCTGTGGGTGGAATGCTGTTAACCACTTCTGATTTGGTGCTGCCCAATTTCAATTGCTTTTTCCTCAAATAAACTCTTAAAAATTGTAATATGCCTGAGTTTATCTTTCAACAGTAGATTTGTGAAACTTTAATTCTGTACTTGCTCCTATAAGATAGGGAGAGATTTCCCTTTACATGAATCTAAAAGGGCTAGGACAAGGATTGAGTAAGATAATGTATCTAAAAGGGCTTTGTAAATTACAGACTACTAAACAAGATTGGTTGTTAGTTGGTCAGCAAGTATTTATGGAGTGCCTGCTAAACAGGCATCTGCTACGTGCTTGAGGATACACTTGAACAAGTGAGACATAATCTCTGCTCTCATGAAGCTTACAAAAACCCCATTACTATAATATAAAAGCACTGTGAAAGAGAATTCCAAGATATTTGGGGGATATGTATTAAAGGAGCTTGTTATCTCTCCCAAATCACTTATCAAAACATGGTTTTCTGCTGTCTCTTCAGCTTGGTTAAGTAGAAGATAAAAGCAGGCTGGAGCAGTCTCCTTGAAATCTCTCTACCTTAGAGCACCATTTCCCCGAAAAACCACCAGCCAGAGGACGGAAAGGCTAATAAGAGGGGATGACGCAGACCACAGGGATCAAACACAGATATCACAGGAAAGAAGCCAGGATTTTATAAGTGCTGAGGCAGACATGGGTTCCATTCGGAGGCTGAAAAATTGAGGAAGATTTTTCAACTCACCAGTGTTGGTACTGATGTAATTTTCGAAGAGTTTTGCCAGGAGTCTGTTGGACGACTTCTGAAATACAGCCACCACTGTTTCATTAAGAAAGGCTTTGTTCTTTTCAAGCCAGCCACTGATGTTATAAGGCACCTTTGGAAAGGCATGCAGTTCAGGTAACAAAAGAGGTGAATGCATATGTTACTTAGAAAATTGTGTATTCCTTTTAAAAAAATCGTAAATTGTGTGGGTCCTTTAATTTTAAATCAGTTTGATGTAACAGTACTGAATAAATACTCCAGAAATCTATGTGCAACCCAAAGAGATGCTCAGGCTTTACCATTTACATTGTGGAAAGAAAGGACGAGAAGGGGAGGGAGGGAGAGGGAGAAAGAATCAGGGAGGGAAAGAAACACCAAGGAGAGGTAGGAAGAAATAGATGGCGTTTCCAGGAGAAACAATTCACATCAGCCCTCCTTCATAGGCAAGAACAGATGCAATAAAACAACTGTCTCTGACACACAGTGAACATTCCAAAAACATTATCAATGATATTTTACTATAAATATCATTATAATTAATATTCAAGGATATCAAAGAAGAGATTTACAAGCATATCTAGGTACAACTGGCAGGTCATTTTTAGGTCAAAGTATTATTTTATCCTTCGTCAGTTCTCTTTTTGTGCCATTCAGAATTACTGACCAGAAGCATAAAAGCAGAAAGAAGGGGCATGCACACGCACACATACACACACACACACACTCCAGTGGGGAAATGAGGAGAGGGAGTGAGGGTTATTAGGAATCTTTGTTGGTCATAGTTTGGAGACCATTACTTCACAGTACTCTTTATGAGAGAAGGGGAAAAAAATCTTCAATAAAAAGATCAATTGAAATCACTCGTTCACACAATGTTAAGTTGAAAGGAAGGACAAGTAAGGAAAAGCCCATGTCTTTGTTGGTCTCCATAACTTTCTGAAGCTGTCTTACTTTGAGTTGGGGTGACAGAGTCGATTTTGAGATTTTTGACCTCTGTTTTTATAGTATGGGTGTTTCATATCCTAAGTGCTAAAAGGCTATACCAACTTTTTTGGGGGACCTGAGATTTATTTTGTTCATCTCTTTAATCTAAACTTTACTTATGTATTATCTAAGGATTTGGGCTGAGTACATTTGAAACAGAGGCAGGAAAATTCAGGGCTGAGGGTCTAGAGGTAACTTACCACTCCTGCACAATGGACAAGGTCAAAGTGAGCTTCATCTTTCTTCTTATTGTCAGGCTTGGGCTTCTGGAAATGAACTGGCTTTCCAAAATGGTTGTCAGAAAGTTTGGTCTTGAAAGTCACATCTGCAGCCTGATGAAACATACATTCCTCTTCAAGGATGGAAAAGATGCCCATTGGCTGTTGGAGATACAGATGAACAGCAGCTGAAAAAAACACCAGTAAGCAGTATTTTCAGTAGAGGGTCAATGTAAATTCTTTCCTGTGAACCTAATTAGTTGACAAAGAGAAAGGAGCTTCACTACATATAATTAGCCAAACATCCATTCAACAAATATTTATTAAATACCTACTAGGTACCAGGCACCAGCAGGAGCTGGGGATGAAGCCATGAGCCACATTCACAAAGTGTCTGTCCTCAGGGTACTTACATTCTAGTGGAGCAGACAGACAATAAACAAGTAAACACTAAATAAATAACTTAGTTTCGCATAAAGGCTCTGAAGAAATCATGCAAAGTAAAGAGAGAGAATGACTGGGGCTATGTGAGAGCTATTTTAGTAGGAGAGTCCAGTAAAACCCTCTGACCTGAATGAGAAGAGCAAATCCTGAGAAGACCTGTGCACAACTGTACTGGGCAGAAAAATGAAGAGTGCAAAGGCCCTGAGGCAGGAGCACCCTTGGCAAATTTCAGGTCCTACCAGGGGCAAGTGTGGACAGAGCAGAGCTAGTCGGAGAGAGTGCGTGGAAGGAGAGATGCAGTACTGGATCCCAAAGGCTTTATAGGCCATGGTAAGACATTTGGATTTTACTTTAAGTGTAATGGGAGGCCTTTGGAGATTTTTTAAGTGATGTGATTTAATTAATACTTGAAAAGGATTATTTGTTTAGGAAGGGGTTGGCAAAGTAAAGCCTATGGGCTAATCCTGCCTATGGTCTGTATTGGAAAGCCGGTGAGCTAATAATGGTTTTTACATGTTTAAAGGGTTGTTTAAAAAAGCAACCAAGAAAGGATATGTGATAGAAAACTGATGACAGCATCAGAAAGCTTTTTCTCTAAAGGGCCATATAGTAAAGCTCTTAGACTTTGTGGGCCACAGAGTCTCTGCTGCTCCTTTGCCATCAACTCAGTCATTTCAGTCCTGAAAGCACTAATTGACGATATGTAAATAAAACAGTTGATTGATAGTGTTGGAGACTGTGAGAGGTCACTGAAACGTGATGCTGGTGGAGAGTAGAGCTGAGTCATAGCTTGCTGATGGATAGAACGTGGGGTGTAGTAGAAAGAGGAAGGATGACCAGGTTTTGGTTTGAGCAAATGGGTAGTGGATGCTGCCATTAACCAATATAGGGTATATACAGATGGGGAAAAACAGGTATGTGTGGGGGGGAAAGATGAAGGATTCCTACATTTGCGAATCTATTTGTGGATTTGTATGTTCATTTATCTACTCCACAAACATTTTTGAAATGCCTTCTATGAACAAATCACTGTGCCAAACACTTTGGGTTATAACAGAAGAATCAGACATGGGCTCTGGCTGCAGAGCATCTAACTGAGAAGACAACACATGCACATAATATGTAGACTACAAAGCAAACAGAAAATATCATGAGAGTTCCAAGATAGAACCATGACCCCTTGGTCCAACAACATAGATTTCATGATTCTCTACCAATCCTTTGTACCTAAGAACCACAAATGCTCAGGTTTGGGAGAGACATAGGTCTGGCCCAACCCACCGAAAAGCTCCTTGAATTCCATTTACAATTTCTCTCTAAAAAGTAGGTTAGCCTATGCTTGAATATTTTCATGGAGAAGGAACACACCAACTCCGAGTCAAGGCTCTGGCTGGGTGATATATGAAAAGAAAATTTTTTTGTGGTTTAGAATCCTTTGTTCAAAATTATGCCACTGGAGCATACGAATGGGTCTAATTTGGATTATTACATTCTTGAAGAACATGTTTTTTATCCACCTGAGTCTATCATTCTAATATACGGACTATGGTTTTCTACCTCTTTTGTCTAGTCTCATAGACTTAGAATCTGCACTTTATAGAAAATGTATTGAATGACATTCCATCAATAACTCTTGTACTGAAGGGCTCTGGCACATCTTCTTTCTTCCCAAGCATCCAGGTGGGGGATGATGCAGTGAGTAAATATGCAAAGTCTTGCTCCTGGCGGCACTGACCTTGCAAGTTCTTGGCAAAGTGAGAAATGTGGAGGAGAACAAGCAGGAGGAAGGAGAACCTGATAAAACTAAACAATTGAGTCACCGGTACAGGGTCTTAGAGGTGTGGACTCCATCTTGTATTGCATATTTTCCTACCACAGAAATAGTCAACCTTCATTGAACACTAGAATGAATCATTTAAAAATGTAAGCATCTCCTGGGATGGTGCCTGTTAACAAGAGGAATGTGGCAAAGCCTCACAGGGAGCAGCAGCCCCCATCTCCAGCAGAGCCACCTTCCATACATGAGGACCATCGTGTCCCTGGGACACCAATGAAGCCATCTTCTGTTTGGAGATGAATGGATGTTTTATGCAAAGCAAGTAGATGTCACAGCTCAAAACATAACAATTAAACCACTGAGGAGGGAAAAAACGCTATTTCTTCAGGGTCTTCTCTATTTCTCCAATGCTTAGGAAGTATAAAACCCCTAATAAATTTGAGGGCTTCTAGCAAATTAATTTCCAAATAGGTCAGGAAAAAAAGTAATTGTGTTCTGTCCCGTAGCATCAATTGTCTTCTAGCACACAGTATATGGTCTAAGTCAGTTGCCCTGACTCTGAACATTAATGCTGTAACCTCTCCTTCTTCAAATCTTATCAATTCTGCCTTCCTCTCCTTTTACATCTGTTACTTTCTTATTATTTCCATATCTGCTGTCCTGATTCAGGGCCTCTATTCCTCACCTGCTGTAATAGATTCTTAATTGCCCTAACTCTAGCTTTCCTCCCATCCCAGACCCCATACATAAACCCACCAGATTAAACCCAAGCATCTCTGACTGCCCCATTGCCCGATGTGGAAACTTCTCTGGCTCCCCATTGCCTAAAAAACTGTCAAAATTCATTAAGATCCCTTCACAGCCTGACCCTCCTTTTTTACTTCTAGATATTTCGGTCTGTATACTCTGAGCTCTAAGCAGATTTTGAAATGTGTCCATTGCTTTCCTGTCTCTAAGGCTTTGCTCTTGCCTGTCCCTTCACATGCTCACTATCTTCCTCTTTTCACCTGCTGAAATTATATCCATTTCTTCAGACCCAGCTGAAAATTTACCCCCCTTCCCAGCAGGCCTTCCTAGATTCCTGCAGGCAGAGGTGACCTCTGCTCTTCTGAGCTCTGTGGGCCTTTGTCTGTGCCTTTACTGCATTTATCCTGACACATATTTCTACATTTATTAGACTTATAAACATCCTATTTGACTGCATACATCCTAAGGGCAAGGGCTATTTTTAACAAATGCTTAAGTTTTCCACAGCATTTCATTCAAAGTTTTATAAATAGTAATGTAGTATTAGGCCTAAAATTAAGGTCCAATATTTTGTGGGCTTTGACATCAGGGGAACACCAGGAAAGCCTCAAATGACCTGATCAGGGGTTCCCTTCCCCATGTTCTACAGTGGGTTAGGTCCTCCAGCCATGCAACATTCTTTATCATGGGAACAGGCACAGAGCCTGCTTCTTCTTTTTTTTTTAAATTTTATTTATTTATTTATTTTTGGCTGCATTGGATCTTTGTTGCTGCACACGGGCTTTCTCTAGTTGCAGCGAGCGGGGGCTACTCTTCGCTGTGGTGCACCAGCTTCTCATTGCAGTGGCTTCTCTTGTTGCGGAGCACGGGCTCTAGGCATGCAGACTTCAGTAGTTGTGGCACACGGGCTCAGTAGTTGTGTCTCATGGGCTCTAGAGCGCAGGCTCAGTAGTTGTGGTGCACAGGCTTAGTTGCTCTGCGGGCATGTGGGATCTTCCCGGACCAGGGCTCCAACCCGTGTCCCCTGCATTGGCAGGTGGATTCTTAACCACTGCGCCAACAGGGAAGTCCCGAGCCTGCTTATTCTTGAGCAAGGGATTTCAGTTACCCACAAGCCCATATTCAAACAAGACAATCACATCCTCCAGTGGGAATCAGTGTCACCTCACCTTATTATTACTACAAAGCCCGGCTCCCACAGCTCTCGCTTTTTCATTCTGCTCCCAAGTGTAACTTCCATGTGACCTCACATGGCAGGCAGTGTCCTCCTCCCCCAGGCTGTGAGTATATGTGACTTATAAGCTGCTGTCAATCTCATCTGTCCAGTGTCAGGGGTCATATGTTCAGCCATTCCCATAACCCTAGGATAGGAATCCCTCTCTCAGCAGTGGAGTGAGGAGGAAGTGATCAAAACAAGTAGTTGCTAAATACATTTACTTGTTAAACTTTGGAAACTAGTAAAATTTTGGTCTTAAGACATCTTTGCAATTATATCCTCAGTACCTTGAGTGCCAGGATGATGTCTCTGGTTTGTGTTTCTCACAACCCTTAGCATAGTAGGCCCTGAGGTGACTAAAATCTAGGTCCTCAGCAAATTTCTGTTAAGGAATTGATTGATAGGCGAACACTAAGACATACAGGTTCAAGCTGTGGGACCTGGGCTGCTTTGCTGTGGGCAATAGTTAGGCAGAAAGTAAGAGTTGTGAGCCAAAAAACACAATGTTATATGTTTAAAGAAAATATTTATGTGCATACAAGGGATAACTAACTAGATATTAATGTGGTTCATTTTATAATAAAAACACCAGAATTAGCATATCCAAAGAACTCTACTTGGGAGACAACAACAGTCATTGCCAGGATGCTACCAGGATTTAAATATTTTAGAAACTTCTATGGGATATCTGACACCTTTGACTATTGGCATGTGGAAACATCCTGTTGTCTGACCATGGATCATTGCATAGAAACAATCACAAGTTATTTGGGTCAAGTCAGACAAATAAGGTGAAAAATGTGACAAAGTTGGTAATAAAGTTTGGACTCGAAAACAGTTAAGATGATCAGTATTAAAGTTAATTTTCTCTCAAAGATAGTAACAATCTAACAATTTATCCCAATCCCTGTCCCATGAGGGACTTTTTCCAAAAGGGCTGAATTGTTGGAAGAAGGACGTAGCCTCTCAAGGTGACTCATTGAAGGGGCAACAGTTTTTAAATATATAATTTTGGATGTATTTGTTTTAAAAAATAATAAAAATGATCTCTTTACCAATACCTAATGTAAAACCATAAATGTAATCAATGTTAATACTTTGATATGTAAATTATTGATGCTCAAGTTCTAAACAAACTAGAACATTTCAAGTAATCAGATAAGTGTGAGCTAATCCTGTAATAGACCTGTTCACTGCATATGTATAGAAGATTACTGTATGTTTGAAGACCAAATTAACAAAGTTGGTATGAAAATACTTTTTTTTAGTTTGATATAAACTTTTCTGTACATGTAAAAACACAAAACTTACATGTATGAAAATCTCTCTTTTCCTGATATACACACACACAGATGCATTCTATAAGACATATTACATGTACTGATGTATTTTAGTTCCTTTGAAAACTTCCCATGATGCATTCTGTTTCAAGGAGTGAGTTTGATCATTAATATTTCCTACAAATTTCCTTCACGTACCTGAGCAAACACAATGATCTTTTCAAAATATAGAATCGTTTCAAGAAACATTTTGGTATTCTGCATTTGCCTGACCTGAACACCTTTGAAATCATTCACAGGAAAACAAAGACTTATCTTTTCCTTCTATCATCTGCTCAGTTTTGTTTCTTTTTTCTCATTTTATCATATCAGTAGAAAGTACAACAGGAAATTACATCTAGGTTGCTAGTGTCTTATTTAGAATAACCTTGTCATAAATAAGATAACAGGCTTCAGATCAACTACAAATCAGTAGCATTCACAGGGCTATTAGGATCTGAATAATGTCTGCATCCCACCTTCCTGCCTGAACACAGTATCTTGTCATAATCAGAGTAAGTAGATATTATAGGTGACAATTGACCAAAGTTAAATCTGCCCCTAGAAGGGGCTCCAGTTCTATTGTTTCATTTCTAATTAGGAAACTATAGCTTTAATAATGCCACCAAATATTTACCAGATCATGGTTAGGTCATTATTATCATTATTTTTAATCAGCTCACAAGCTGGTTCATTATCATTATTTTTTTAATCAGCCTGTCCTCCCCCCAGGAAGTTCACTGGTTATAAAACAAGAAAAATCAATGTGATGTCCACTCCTGTTAGGAATAATGGCTACTATCAAGGAAGATTTAGTTTCATCTAAGTCTAACATAAAATGGGTGGGACAGTGATTGATACAATCTGGACCCCACAAAGGACAGTGAAAGGTCAGTCACCCTTGCCGCTTCCTGACAGGGTTGCTGAGAATCAGATATGACAGCATAGCATAGCTTCCTAGACCTGTGTCCAGAATTCACTGCAATCCATGGCTATAGCAAGACACAAGGGCATGTAGCTGTTCACACCCCACCATGGTTGCTCCCTTGGACAAAGCCACAGGAAAAACCATACTGAATTTCCCCAGAAAATCTGGTTTATCTTTTCCAGAACACATGGAAATAGTTCAAAGTAGAGGAACATCATCGAATTCAGAAACCATACACTGCAGCTAATTTACTAATAAGCCATGAAGTATTGTCATAAATTACTTAAACTAACTGGTACTTGTCCAATTAAATGAACAAACTACATCCTTCAAGGTAGAGGCCTTGAGGATTTATGGCAATGGTTTGTTTGCATGCTAATTTGCCAAATTTCGTTAAGCTGCTCTGGGTCTACTCATGCACCTTATGTTAATCAGCCAGGCCCTACAGGGTTCATCTTTTCAGCTCTGTGTTTTTCCAGTCAAGAACAGGACCCTTTTTCATCTCAACAAGCTTCCTCACCTATTAACAGTGGAGGTCATGCGTAAGCAGCAAATGTGTAGCGACAGTGTGAGTTAGAGATGATGGAGTAGGTAACTGACGTGAGAGTTTAGTTACGATGCCACGGTGCTGCACAAAAAAGAACATTAAGAGAACATGTGCAGAGCTCTCCTGCCCTATTTCCCATCCCCTTCACAGAGCCTGGGTCCTGACATGGATCAACATGGCAGGCAGGGACAAGTCTCCTTAAACGAAGACGGATGAGGAGAAAAACACGCATCACCTTCTCAATGAGATCTTTGCAGGCTTGCAAGTCCAGGACAAACTCAATGGACACCCAGTCAATGCCTTCTCTCCTCTTTTCCTCTTGCTTCAAAACCAGCATGTGCTGACTGAAGAACTGTTGTAAATTTTCAATGGTAAAATTAATGCAAATTTCTTCAAGGCTGTTATACTTCAAGGCTGTGATTAGGTAGGAAGAAGAGATAAAAATAAAATTGAGAAAATGGTTATTATTGAAGGTGATGGTTAATTAACTTAATTGTGGTGATTATTTCACAGTGTATATGTGCACCAAATCATTAAGTTGTGCTACTTAAATATATACATTTTTTAGTTGTCAAATATAACTCAATAAAAAAATGAAATAAAATTGAGGTCCACTTGCAAAAATGTAAAGAGAAAACCATAACCACTATCATATGTTGGCAAGTAGACCCAATAAGTAAAAATAGCACAATTAAATTCTTACCTCCTTCATCTATACCTGCAAACTAAAGATTATGACAGTCAAATAACACTTAATGATACTACAATTCAAAATCATAAAAGATGTCTTTATTTACCTCTATTTAAGGCTGAATTAATTTCTTAGCACTATTAATTATAATAATAGTTATTGTTATTTGCTACTATTAATAATAGCTTTTTCCAACCAAAGTAACTCTTCAGGTTTGCACAGAATGAATCTCACCATGCTTTGACTAAATTTTCTGAAATTCAATTCACATAGTCTAATCTCCTTGTAAATATACATTGACTTCATTCTTACTAAATATACTTACATTAAGCATCTCAAAACCAACGATGTCAAGAATGCCAATGAAGATTAGCTTCAAGATGGCGAACAAGTAAGACATGGAGATCACCTTCCTCCCCACAAATACATCAGAAATACATCTACACGTGGAACAACTCCTACAGAACACCTACTGAACGCTGGCAGAAGACCTCAGACCTCCCAAAAGGTAAGAAACTCCCCACGTACCTGGGTAGGGCAAAAGAAAAAAGAAAAAACAGAGACAAAAGAATAGGGACGGGACCTGCACCAGTGGGAGGGAACTGTGAAGGAGGAAAGGTTTCCACACACTAGGAAGCCCCTTCACTGGTGGGGACATGAGGTGGCAGGGGTGAAGCTTCAGAGCCACGGAGGAGAGCGCAGCAACAGGGGTGCAGAGGGCAAAGCGGAGAGATTCCCGCACAGAGGATCGGTGCCAACCAGCACTCACCAGCTCGAGAGGCTTGTCTGCTCACCCACCGGGGCGGGCAGGGGCTGCGAGTTGAGGCTCGGGCTTCGGTCGGAGCGCAGGGAGAGGACTGGGGTTGGCTGCGTGAACAAAGCCTGAAGGGGGCTAGTGCGCCACAGCTAGCTGGGAGGGAGTCCGGGAAAGTCTGGAGGTGCCGAAGAGGCAAGAGACTTCTTCTTCCCTCTTTGTTTCCTGGTGCGCGAAGAGAGGGTATTCAGAGCACCGCCTAAATGAGCTCCAGAGACGGGTGCGAGCCGCGGCTATCAGCACGGACCCCAGAGACGGGAGCCTGTGCAGCCTGCCACTGCCAGGGTCCCGTGATCCAGGGACAACTTCCCCGGGAGAACGTACGGGGAACCTCAGGCTTGTGCAACGTCACGCTGGCCTCTGCCGCCGCAGGCTTGCCCCGCACTCCGTGCCCCTCCCTTCCCCTGCCCTGAATGAGCCAGAGCCCCCGCATCAGCGGCTCCTTTAACCCCGTCCTGTCTGAGCGAACAACAGACGCCTTCGGTGACCTACCACAGAGGTGGGTCCAAATCCAAAGCTGAACCCCGGGAGCTGTGCGAACAAAGAAAAGAGAGGGAAATTTCTCCCAGCAGCCTCAGGAGCAGCGGATTAAATCTCCACAATCAACTTGATGCACCCTGCATCTGTGGAATACCCTAATAGACAACGAATCAACCCAAATTGAGGAGGTGGAGTTTGGGAGCAATGATATATATATATTTTTTCCCTTTTTCTCTTTTTGTGAGTGTGTATGTGTATGCTTCTGTGTGTGATTTTGTCTGTATAGCTTTGCTTTTACCATGTGTCCTTGGGTTCTGTCCATCAAATTTTTCTTTCTTTTTTTTTTAGTATAGTTTTTAGCGCTTGTAATTGGTGGATTTGTTTTTTGCTTTGGTTGCTCTCTTCTTTCTTTCTTATTTTTTATTACGTTTTAAATTTTTTTATATTTAATAATTATTTTTTATTTTAATAACTTTGTTTTATTTTTCTCATTCTTTCCTTCTGTTTTCTCCCTTTTATTCTGAGCTGTGTGGATGACAGCATCTTGGTGCTCTGGCTAGGTGTCAGATTTGTGCCTCTGAGGTGGGAGAGCCAAGTTCAGGACATTCGTCCACCAGAGACCTCCCAGCTCCACGTAATATCAAAGGGTGAAAATCTCCCACAGATCTCATTTTCAACATCAAGACCCAGCTCCACTCAATGAACAGCAAGCTACACTGCTGGACATCCTATGAAAAACAACTAGCAAGACAGGAACACAAGCCACCCATTAGCAGAGAGCCTCCCTAAAATAATATTAAGGTCACAGACACCACAAAACACACCACCAGACGCAGACCTGCCAACCAGAAAGACAAGATCCAGTCTCATCTATCAGAACAAAGGCACCAGACCCCTCCACCAGGAAGCCTACATAATCCACTGAACCAACCTTAGCCACTGGGGGCAGACACCAAAAACAACAGGAACTACAAACCTTCAGCCTGCGAAAAGTAGACCCCAAACACAGTAAGTGAAGCAAAATGTGAATACAAAGAAACACAAAGCAGATGAAGGAGCTAGGTAAAAACCCACCAGACCGAACAAATGAAGAGGAAATAGGCAGTCTACCTGAAAAAGAATTCAGAGTAATGATAGTGGAGATAATCCAAAATCTTGGAAATAGAATGGAGAATATACAAGAAACTTTTAACAAGGACCTAGAAGAACGAAAGAGCAAACAAACAATGATGAACAACACAATAAATGAACTTAAAACTTCTCTAGAAGGAATCAGTAGCAGAAAAACTGAGGCAGAAGAATGGATAAGTGACCTGGAAGACAAAATAGTGGAAATAACTGCTGCAGAGCAGAATGAAGAAAAAAGAATGAAGATAATAGAGGACAGTCTCACAGACCTCTGGGACAACATAAAACGCACCAGTATTTGAATTATAGGGGTCCCAGAAGAAGAAGAGAAAAAGAAAGGGACTGAGAAAATATTTGAAGAGATTATAGTTGAAAGCTTCCCTAACATGGGAAAGGAAGTAATTAGTCAAGTCCAGGAAGTGCAGAGAGTCCCATACAGGATAAAACCAAGGAGAAACACGCCAAGACACATATTAATCAAACTACTGAAAATTAAATACAAAGAAAAAATATTAAAAGCAGCAAGGGACAAACAACAAATACCATACAAGAAATCTCCATAAGGTTAACAGCTGATCTTAGAGCAGAAACTCTGCAGGCCAGAAGGCAGGGGCAGGACATATTTAAAATGATGAAAGGGAAAAAACTACAACCAAGATTACTCTACCCAGCAAGGATCTCATTCAGATTTGACAGAGAAATTAAAACCTTTACAGACAAGCAAAAGCTAAGAGAATTCAGCACCACCAAAGAAGCTTTACAACAAATTCTAAAAGAACTTCTCTAGGCAGGAAACACAAGAAAAGGAAAAGACCTACAATAACAAACTCAAAACAATTAAGAAAATGGTAATAGGAACATACATATCGATAATTACCTTAAATGTAAATGGATTAAATGCTCCTACCAAAAGACATAGACTGGCTGAATGGATACAAAAACAAGGCCCATACATAGGCTGTCTACACGAGACCCATGTCAGACCTAAGGACACATACAAACTAAAAGTGAGGGGATGGAAAAAGATATTCCATGCAAATGGAAATCAAAAGAAAGCTGGAGTAGCAATCATATCAGACAAAATAGACTTTAACACAAAGACTATTACAAGAGACAAAGAAGGACACTAAATAATGATCAAGGGACCAATTGGAGAAGAAGATATAACAATTGTAAATATTTATGAACCCAACAAAGGAGCACCACAATATATAAGGCAAATGCTAACAGCCAAAAAAGGGGAAAATGACAGTAACACAATCATAGTAGGGGACTTTAACACCCCACTTTCACCAATGGACAGATCAACCAAAAAGAAAATAAATAAGCAAACACAAGCTTTAAATGATACATTAAACAAGATGGACTTAATTGATATTTATAGGACATTCCATCTAAAAACAACAGAATACACTTTCTTCTCAAGTGCTCATGGAACATTCTCCAGGATAGACCATATCTTGGGTCACAAATCAAGCCTTGGTAAACTTAAGAAAATTGAAATCATATCAAGTATCTTTTCTGACCACAACACTATGAAACCAGATATCAATTACAGGAAAAAATCGGTAAAAAATACAAACACATGGAGGGTAAACAATACACTACTTAATAACCAAGAGATCACTGAAGAAATCAAAGAGGAAATAAAAAAATACTTATAAACAAATGACAATGAAACCACAACAATCCAAAACCTGTGGGATGCAGCAAAGGCAGTTCTAAGATGGAAGTTTATGGCAATAGAGTCCTACCTTAAGAAACAGGAGGAATCTCAAATAAACAACCTAAACTTACACCTAAAGCAATTAGAGAAAGAGGAACCAAAAAACCCTGAAGTTGGCAGAAGGAAGGAAGTCATAAAGATCAGATCAGAAATAACTGAAAGAGAAACAAGGGAAACAATGGCAAAGATCAGTAAAACTAAAAGCTGGTTCTTTGTGAAGATAAAATTGATAAACCATTGGTCAGATTCCTCAAGAAAAAAAGGAAGAAGGCTCAAATCACCAGAATTAGAAATAAAAAAGGAGAAGTAACAACTGACACTGCAGAAATACAAAGGATCATGAGACATTACTACAAGCAACTCTATGCCAAAAAAATGGATGACCTAAAAGACATGGACAAATTCTTAGAAAAGCACAACCATCTGAGACTGAACAAGGAAGAAATAGAAACTATAAACACACCAATCACAAGGACTGAAATTGAGACTGTGATTAAAAATCTTCCAACAGATAAAAACCCAGGACCAGATGGCTTCACAGGCAAATTCTACCAAACATTTAGAGAAGAGCTAACACCTATCCTTCTCAAACTCTTCCAAAATATAGCAGAGGGAGGAACAAACCCCAAACTCATTCTACAAGGCCACCATCACCCTGATAACAAAACCAGACAAAGATGTCACAAACAAGAAAACTACAGGCCAATATCACTGATGAACATAGAAGCAAAAATCCTCAACAAAATACTAGCAAACAGAATCCAGCAGCACATTAAAAGGATCATACACCGTGATCAAGTGCAGTTTATCCCAGGAATGCAAGGAGTCTTCAATATATGCAAATCAATCAGTGTGATAAACCACATTAAAAATTGAAGAATAAAAACCATATGATCATCTCAATAGATGCAGAAAAAGCCTTCAACAAACTTCAACACCCATTTATGATAAAAATCCTCCAGAAAGTAGGCAAAGAGGGAACTTGACTTACCTCAACATAATAAATGCCATATATGACAAATCCACAGCCAACATTATTCTCAATGGTGAAAAACTGAAACCATTTCCTCTAAGATCAGCAACAAGACAAGGTTGTCCATTCTCACCACTATTATTCAACATTGTTTTGGAAGTTTTAGCCACAGCAATCAGAGAAGAAAAAGAAACAAAAGGAATCCAAATCAGAAAAGAAGAAGTAAAGCTGTCACTGTTTGCAGATGACATGACACTATAAATACGGAATCCTAAAGATGCTACCACAAAACTACTAGAGCTAATAAATGAATTTGGTAAAGTAGCAGGATATAAAATTAATGCACAAAAATCTCTTGCATTCCTATATATTAATGATGAAAAATCTGAAAGAGAAATTAAGGAAACACTCCCATTTACCACTGCAACAAAAAGAATAAAGTACCTAGGAATAAACCTGCCTAAGGAGACAATGCCTCCTTAGGCATTACAATAGGCATGACATGGAAGCAACCTAAGTGTCTATCAACAGATGAATAGATAAAGAAGATGTGAACATATATACAATGGAATATTACTCAGCCATAAAAAGAAATGAAATTGAGTTATTTGTAGTGAAGTGGATGGACCTAGAGTCTGTCATACAGAGTGAATTAAGTCAGAAAGAGAAAAATGTATATATATATATATTCCATATATATACGGAATCTATAAAAAAAAATGATCATGAAGAACCTAGGGGCAGGATGGAAATAAAGATGCAGACCTACTAGAGAATGGAATATCTTTTTCCATCCCCTCACTTTTGGTCTGCATGTGTCCCTAGGTCTGAATTGGGTCTCGTGTAGACAGCCTATGTACGGATCTTGTTTTTGTATCCATTCAGCTAGTCTATGTCTTTTGGTGGGAGCATTTAATCTATTTACATTTAAGGTAATCATCGATATGTATGTTCCTATTACCATTTTCTTAATTGTTTTGAGTTTGTTATTGTAGGTCTTTTCCTTCTCTTGTGTTTCCTGCCTAGAGAAGTTCTTTTAGAATTTGTTGTAAAGCTTCTTTGGTGGTGCTGAATTCTCTTAGCCTTTGCTTGTCTATAAAGGTTTTAATTTCTCCATCAAATCTGAATGAGATCCTTGCTGGGTAGAGTAATCTTGGTTATAAGTTTTTCCCTTTCACCACTTTAAATATGTCTTGCCACTCCCTTTTGGTTTGCAGAGTTTCTGCTCTAAGATCAGCTGTTAACCTTATGGGGATTCCCTTGTATATTATTTGTTGTTTTCCCTTGCTGCTTTTAATATTTTTTCTTTGTATTTAATTTTCAGTAGTTTGATTAATATGTGTCTTGACATGTTTCTCCTTGGATTTCTCCTGTATGGGACTCTCTGCACTTCCTGGAATTGATTGACTATTTCCTTTCCCATATTAGGGAAGTTTTCAACTATAATATCTTCAAACATTTTCTCAGTATATTTCTTTTTCCTTTCTTCTTCTGGGACCCCTATAATTCGAATGTTGGTGTGTTTAATGTTGTCGCAGTGGTGTCCAAGACTGTCCTCAATTCTTTTCATTCCCTTTTCTTTATTCTGCTCTACAGTAATTATTTCCACTATTTTATCTTCCTGGTCACTTATCCATTCTTCTGCCTCGGTTATTCTGCTATTGATTCTTTCTAGAGAATTTTTAACTTCATTTATTCAATAATGTTCATCATTGTTTGTTTGCTCTTTAGTTCTTCTAAGTCCTTGTTAAACGTTTCTCGTTTTTTCTCCATTCTATTTCCAAGATTTTGGATCATCTTTACTATCACTACTCTGAATTCTTTTCAGGTAGACTGCCTATTTCCTCTTCATTTGTTTGGTCTGGTGGGTTTTTACCTTGCTCCTTTATCTCCTGTGTGTTTCTCTGTCTTCTCATTTTGCTTAACTTACTGTGTTTGCAGTCTCCTTTTCACAGGCTGCAGTTTCATAGTTCTAGTTGTTTTTGGTGTCTGCCCCCAGTGGCTAAGGTTTGTTCAGTGGGTTGTGTAGGCTCCCTGGTCAAGGGGACTAGTGCCTGTCTTCTGGTGGATGAGGCTAGATTTTGTCTTTCTGGTGGGCAGCACCACGTCTGGCTGTGTGTTTCAGGGTGGCTGTGACCTTATGATTTTAGGCAGCCTCTCTCCTAAGGGGTGGGGTTGTGTTCCTGTCTTTCTCATTGTTTTGCATAGGGTGTCCAGCACTGTAGCTTGCCGGTTGTTGAGTGGAGCTAGGTCTTAGTGTTGAGATGGAGATCTCTGGGAGAGCTTTCGCCATTTGATATTACATGGAGCTGAGAGGTCTCTGGTGGACCAATGTCCTGAACTCAGCTCTCCCACCTCAGAGGCACAGGCCTGACACCCAGCTGGGGAACCAAGACCCTGTCAGCCACATGGCTTTTGGAAAGTCTGATGTCTTCTGCCAGCGTTCATTAGGTGTTCTGTAGGAGTTGTTCCACATGTAGATGTATTTCTGATGTAATTTTGGAGAGGAAGGTGATCTCCACGTCTTAATCCTCCACCATCTTGAGGGTCTCCCCCCATCCCAGACCTATAAACCAGAATTTTTACTCTAACACAATCCCCTCTGACTCCTACACACCATAAAGTTTGAAAAATACTGGTAGAGTATGTTAGGAATCTCGAATCCCCAGCCCTCGTCCTTCTGCTGCTGTTGCTAATAAATTGTATAACCTTTGGCAAGTGACCTAACCTCCCTGGGCTGCAGTCTCTTCACCTGAATTATGCTCTTAAAGATTCTTTCCAGCCTCAGCTTCCACCTTCTTTATTATATTAATTCCCAGGGCCGTTCTCAACTCTGTGCAGGGAGAATGGCAATTTAGTGCATCATTCTGACTCAGATTCTCCTACTATAAAACTCAGGCTGCATTTCCCCTCCCTGGAGGTGTGTGGCAAAAGCTCTCTCATAACCTACTAGGGAGAGCTCCAACCTCTGTGCCTGCTGCTGCTGTACAGATGCAGATCCTGTTGCCGTGATGCAAAGGCACTGCTGTAGTAGCAGGTTTCTGATAGACTCCAAGTAGGAGTGACTTTCAGCTGGACAGTCTCCAAGCCTGGAAGCAGAATGTGCTCCAACGACTTAACATTTAAAATAGGCCTATTGCATCCATCCTTTAGCTGCCCAGGAGAGTGAACACAGCAGGAGCCAGTTTGTGTCTGGTAGTGATTTAGTTATGAGTCACTCACTCCCTGATCAGTTATCTTGAGTCATTTCCACAGTAATCCATAAGCCGATGGCATCACAGTTTTTTATTATTGGCGTCAAGAGCACACCCGCACAAATAAAGCACCAGGAATGATTTTTATCCTCCGGAGCACCGAGGAATCACTCTCTGTCTATAGCAGTCACTTTGAAAGTTAAAAAGAACATGACTAACTTGCTCACTCCCTTTTAATTCCCTAAATACTTGAGAAGTAGGAGTGGGAGAGAAACTGGCCATGGGTGGAGAGTAGCAAAAAACAGGAAGAAAGCCTGAAGTTGTACCAGAGGAAGAAATGGATGGTATGATATGTGCTGAATCAATTAATAAAACTGATAATCCAATATACTGCTCACCAATTAATCATTTTCTTCACTTTCTGTCCAATGAAGGACGACAGAGGCAGGAAAATCTACATGCCCACTTTTCAGGGACTAAATGGACTTATGTCTGAGCTCTTTTCAAAATAACCTCACAGAAGACTTTGATTACTTGGGGTTCGAGAGTATATGACAGAAAAAAACAAAACTGAAAAGAAGTGGAGTCAAATAGCCATATTTTTAACCACCTTGATCCCTCACTTTCTCATCTGTAAAATAACAATATTAAAATATTCTTGTCTCATGGTTGTTGGGAGAGGTTCAATGAGACAGTGGATGTAAATATACATAGCACAACATTTGACACTTAGCATCCAATAAATATTAGTTCCCCCTTTCCCATCCCTTTTCTACTTTTATCACTTCCTCACCCTCAATCCAGTATTTATTACCCATGTTGCCTTGAGCAGTTAATTGTTCTAAGGTTCACTGTCTTTAACTATAAAATGGAAATGTAAATAAGATCAATTTTGCAGGCTTGCTGTTAGATTAAATAAGCTATCCATACAAAGCACATAGCATAGCACCCATAGTGAACATTCAATGCCTCTTATTATTATTATTGTTTGATCATTATTAATCTTTTTGAAGTAAAATAACTTATTTCTGATCAGCACAGTCAGAACTCTCCTGGAGTCATAAAATACTAGGCCTGAAGAACCTTACTTCCTGATAATCACGTATAGTGTCTCTCAACTCGGGATGGTGCCTCCCCCTAAGGGTGGGGGGCATTTGGAAACAGGGTGGGCATTTTTCCATTGTTATAGTGACTGAGAGTATTACTGGTATTTAGCACCTTGGAGCAGGAATGCAAAGCCTCCTACAATGTGTGGACATGCTCATACACAAAGAATTATCCCCTTTAGATGCCAATCACCCCACCACTAAGACACACAGAAGAATTTAACTTCTTCATGGGTGCTCAGAGAGATGGAGTATTTGACCAAAGTCCAAGAGTTAGTTAGCATTAGAGCTAGAACTAAATTTTGTATAGCGTGTTAACACTGCAAGAATTTTTGCCATCTTTTGCAATTGTCATCAACAGCATATACATCTCTATTCTTAGCCATGACAATTGTCTCTATAAAGTCAGTACAATTCCTAAGAAAAGAAAAGCCTTACAGTGTGCTTTCTTGCTTTGTCTCCAGGAGATGGAAGAAGAGAGAGAGAGAAATAGAGAGAGTGCATGAGCAAGAGGGAGAGTCGGGGAGGGAGGGAGAGGATGGAGGATGAGGGTTTCTTTTCTTTTACTGTTGAATAATAATATATTAGCTTGCTTCACTGATTCCATTATAGTAGAGGCTGGGGTAGTAACTCAGTCCCTGAGAACACAATATTAAAGAGACGAAGGTTTGATTTCAGTCCTCCTATGGGTTCATTAGTTTTACACAGAGCAAGTCCTCTTCTATAATCATAGCATGTCATGCAGGCATGTGGTGGCGAATGTCTTAAAAGGCAAGAAGCTGCCAAACACCTATAACCTCACTACCAAGAAATAGCTTAGCTACTTGTCCTGCTGAGTATGGTTCAACATCAGCTCAATATTTTATTTTAACATTTATGGCTGTGATTAGATGGCCACTGTCTTGAAAGAGTGTGGGTGAGGGGCTGGTGAGCACAGGGAGCTTCCAGGGGCTGAGTGAAGAGGTGTCTCTGATGTCCATGAAGAACAGTCAGGGATCAGTGTCTTTCAAGGATGTAACTGTAGACTTTGGCAGGGAGGAGTGCCAACTGTTGAACCTTGCTCAGAAAAGTCTGTACAGGGATGTAATGCTGGAAAATGATTTCAATTTGATCTCAATGGTGTGTCAACTTCCCAAACCAGAAGTCATTTTCAGCTTGGTGAAATATCAAGCCAGAGCTGTCTAGAATACATAGGAAGTACAGAATGGCTAACATACACCTCTGCAAAAAAGAAACATAGGCAGACCTTGAAGACAGCAGAGGAATAAGACGTGGAGATCACCTTCCTCCCCACAAATACATCAAAAATACATCTACATGTGGAACAACTCCTACAGAACACCTACTGAATGCTGGCAGAAGACCTCAGACTCCCCAAAAGGCAAGAAAATCCCCACATATCTGGGTAGGGCAAAAGAAAAAAGAAAACACAGAGATAAAATAGGAACAGCTCCCTCTGGGAGGGAGCTGTGAAGGAGGAAAAGCTTCCACACACTAGGAAGACCCTTCACTGGTGTGGATGGGGGTGGGAAGCTTTGGAGCCACAGAAGACAACACAGCAACAGGGGTGCAGAGGGCAAAGCAGAGAGATTCCCACACAGAGGATCAGTGCCAACCAGCACTCACCAGATTGAGACGGTTGTCTGCTCACCCACTGGGGCAGGTGAGAGCTGGGAGCTGAGGCTTGAGCTTCAGAGGTCAGACCCTAGGGAGTGGACTGGGGTTGGCTGCATGAAGACAGCCTGAAGGGGGCTAGTGCACTACAGCTAGCCAGGAGGGAGTCCGAGAAAAAGTCTGGACCTGATGGAGAGTCAAGAGACCATTGTTTTGGGGGGTGTGAGGAGAGAGGCTTCCTGCTCCATGTGCCCACAGATGGCAGAGCACCGCCTAAGTGAGCTCCAGAGACAGGCATGACCAATGGCTAACATCTTGGACCCCAGAGGCAGGCAAAGACCTCTATTACTGCCGCCACTGCCACCAAGAATCCTGTGTGCAAGCACAGGTCACTACCCACACCCCTCCAGAAGGCTGTGCAGCCCGCCACTGCCAGGGTCCCATGATCTAGGGCCACCTTCCCTGGAAGAACACATGGTGCACCTCAGGCTGTTGCAACATCATGCCAGTCTCTGCCACTGCAGGCATGCCCCGCATTCCAATTATGACTACCATACTCCTCCCTCTAACTAGACTGAGGGAGTAAGAGAGCCCTAATCAGCCACAGCTTTATCACCCTCCTCTCTGGGTGGGCAAGAGATGCCTGAGAGCGGCCTACACGCAGAGGTGGGGCCAAAACCAAAGCTGAACCCCAGGAGCTGTGCAAACAAAGTAGAGAAAGGGAAGTTTCTCTGTGCAGCCTCAAGAGCAGCAGATTAAATCCCCGCAATCAGCTTGATAAACCCTACATCTGTGGAGTACCTGAATAGACAACAAATGTCCCAAAATTGAGGTGATGGAATTTGGGAGCAACTGTAGCCTTGGGGTTTTCTTACTGCGTTTGATTCGTTTTTGGTTTTATGTTTATCTTAGCTTAGTTTTTAGTGCTTGTTTTCATTGGTGGGTTTGTTTACTGGTTTGGTTTCTCTCTTCCTTTTTTTTTTTCTCTTTTTGTGAGTGTGTGTGTGTGTATTTTTTTTGTGTGATTTTGTCAATTTAGTTTTGCTTTTACCATTTGTTTTGGGGTTCTGTCTGTTCACTTTTTTTTTCTTCATTTTATTCCATGCCATGCAGTTGGCAGGGTTATGGTGCTCCAGCCGGGTGTTGGGCCTGAGCCTCCAAGTTGGGAGAGCTGATTCCAGGACACTGGGCTGCCAGAGACCTTCAGAGTCCTTCCAGCTCCACATAATATAAATTGGTGAGAGCTCTCTCAGAGATCTCCATCTCAACATTAAGACTGAGCTCCACCCAATGGCCAACAAGCTCCAGTGCTGGAAAACCCATGCCAAACAACTAGTAAGAGAGGAACACAGCTCCATTCATTAGCACACAGGCTGCCTAAAGTCATATTAAGTTCAAAGACACCCCAAAACACACCAGATGCGGCCCTGCCCACAAAAGAGACAAGATCCAGCCCCACCCAAAAGAAGACAGGAACCAGTCCCCCCCACCAGGAAACCTACACAACCCACTGAAACAACTTCACCCACTGGGGGCAGACAAGAGAAATAAGAGGAACTACGAACCTGCAGCCTGCAAAAAGGAGACTGCAAACACAGTGAGTTAAACAAAATGAAAAGACAGAGAAATATGCACCAGATGCAGAAGCAAGGTAAAAACCCACCAGACCAAACAAATGAGGAAGAAATAGACAGTCTACCTGAAAAAGGATTCAGAGTAGTGATAGTAAAGATGATCCAAAATCTTGGAAATAGAATGGAGAAAATAGAATAAATGTTTAACAAGGACCTAGAAGAACTAAAGAGCACACAAACAATGATGAACAACACAATAAATGAAGTTAAAAATACTCTAGAAGGAATCAATAGCAGAATTACTGAGGCAGAAGAATGGACAATGACCTGGAAGATAGAATACTGGAAATAACGGCTGCAGAGCAGATAAAGAGAAAAGAATGAAAAGAACTGACAACAGTCTCAGAGATTTCTGGGACAATATTAAATGTAACAACTTTTGAATTATAGGGGACCTAGAAGAAGAAGAGAAAAATAAAGAGTCTGAGAAAATATTTGAAGAGATTATACTTGAAAACTTCCCTAACATGGGAAAGGAAATAGTCAATCAAGTCCAGGAAGCACAGAGAGTCCATACAGGATAAATCTGAGGAGAAACATGCCAAACCACATATTAATCAAACTATTAAAAATTAAATACAAAGAAAAAATATTTAAAGCAGGAAGGGAAAAGCAACAAATAACATACAAGGGAATCCCTATAAGGTTAAGAGCTGAACTTTAAGCAGAAACTCTGCAAGCCAGAAAGGAGTGGCAAGACATATTTAAAGTGATGAAAGGGAAAACTCTACAACCAAGATTACTCTACATAGCAAGGATCTCATTCAGATTTGACGGAGAAATTAAAACCTTTACAGACAAGCAAAAGTTAAGACAACTCAGCACCACCAAACCAGCTTTACAACAAATGCTAAAGGAACTTCTATAGGTGGGGGAAAACAAGAGAAGAAAAAGACCTACAAAAACAAACCAGAAACAATTAAGAAAATGGTAATAGGAACATACATATCAATAATTACTTTAAATTAAATGGATTAAATGCTCCAATGAAAAGAAACAGACTGGCTGAAAGGATACAAAAACAAGGCCCATATATATGCTGTCTACAAGAGACCCACTTCAGACCTAGGGACACACACAGGCTGAAAGTGAGGGGATGGAAAAAGATATTGTATGCAAATGGAAATCAAAAGAAAGCTGGAGTAGCAGTTCTCATATCAGACAAAATAGACGTTAAAATAAAGTCTATAACAAGAGACAAAGAAGAAAACCACATAATTATCAAGGGATCAATCCAAGAAGAAGATAAAACAATTGTAAATATTTATGAACCCAACAAAGGAGCACCTCAATATAAAAGGCAAATGCTAACAGCCATAAAAGGGGAAACTGACAGTAACACAATAATAATAGGGGACTTTACACCCCACTTTCACCAATGGACAGATCATCCAAAATGAAAAAAAATAAGGAAACACAAGCTTTAAATGACACATTAGACTACATGGACTTAACTGATATTTATAGGACATTCCATCCAAAAACAACAGAATACACTTTCTTCTCAAGTGCACATGGAACATTCTCCAGGATACATCATATCTTGGGTCACAAATCAAGCCTTGGTAAAGTTAAGAAAATTGAAATCATATCAAGTACATTTTCTGACCACAATGCTATAAGACTAGATATCATTTACAGGAAAAAATCTGTAAAAAATACAAACACATGGAGGCTAAACAACATGCTACTAAAGAACCAAGAGATGACTGAAGAAATCAAAGAGGAAATCAAAAAATACCTAGAAACAAATGACAACGAAAACACGATGACCCAAAACCAATGGGATGCAGCAAAAGCAATTCTAAAGGGAAGTTTATAGCAATACAATCCCACCTCAAGAAACAAGAAACATCTCAAATAAACAACCTAACCTTACACCGAAAGCAATTAGACAAAGCAAAACAAAAAAACCCCAAAGTTAGCAGAAGGAAATAAATCATAAAGACCAGATCAGAACCTCCTAGAGAAATGGAAATAAAAACAAAAATTAAAAAACGGGACCTATTGAAACTTCAAAGCTTTTGCACAGCAAAGGAAACCATAAACAAGACCAAAAGACAACCCTCAGAATGAGAGAAAATATTTGCAAATGAAGCAACTGACAAAGGATTAATCTCCAAAATTTATAAGCAGCTCATGCAGCTCAATAACAAAAAAAACAAACAACCCAATCCAAAAATGGGCAGAAGACCTAAATAGACATTTCACCAAAGAAGATATACAGACTGCCAACAAACACATGAAAGAATGCTCAACATCATTAATCATTAGAGAAATGCAAATCAAAACTACAATGAGATATCAACTCACACCAGTCAGAATGGCCATCATCAAAAAATCTAGAAACAATAAATGCTGGAGAGGGTGTGGAGAAAAGGGAACACTCCTGCACTGCTGGTGGGAATGTGAATTGGTTTAGCCACTATGGAGAACAGTATGGAGGTTCCTTAAAAAAACTACAAATAGAACTACCATATGACCCAGCAATCCCACTACCGGGCATATACCCTGAGAAAACCAAAATACAAAAAGAGTCATGTACCAAAATGTTCATTGCAGCTCTGTTTACAATAGCCCGGAGATGAAAACAACCTAAGTGCCCATCATCGGATGAATGGATAAAGAAGATGTGGGACATATATGCAATGGAATATTACTCAGCCATAAAAAGAAATGAAATTGAGCTATTTGTAATGAGGTGGATAGACCTAGAGTCTGTCATACAGAGTGAAGTAAGTCAGAAAGAAAAAGACAAATACCATATGCTAACACATATATATGGAATTTAAGGGGAAAAAAATGTCATGAAGAACCTAGGGGTAAGACAGGAATAAAGACACAGACCTACTGGAGAACAGACTTGAGGATATGGGGAGGGGGAAGGGTGAGCTGTGACAGGGCGAGAGAGAGGCATGGACATGTATTCACTAACAATCGTAAGGTAGATAGCTAGTGGGAAGCAGCCGCATGGCACAGGGATATTGGCTCGGTGCTTTGTGACCGCCTGGAGGGGTGGGATAGGGAGGGTGGGAGGGAGGGAGATGCAAGAGGGAAGAGATATGGGAACATATGTATATGTATAACTGATTCACTTTGTTATAAAGCAGAAACTAACACACCATTGTAAAGCAATTATACCCCAATAAAGATGTTAAAAATAAATAAATAAATAAATAACAATATAAAATAACCCAAAAAAAAGAAAAGAAAAAAAATGATGAAGAAGAAAAAAACTATCCTCTATAGTTCACCCCAACAGAAAAAAAGTATTAAATATAATATTACTTAAAATTCACAGGACGAGAAACAAGTGAAGGTGAAAGTATTGCTAAAATTAATATAAAATTTTCCTCAAAACAAGAGCTATTAGTACTGAAAAGTTCCATTTAAACAGTTTTTAAAAATCAAGTTTATCTCTTAGGGGAAAACATACACAGAACACTCTATGACATAAATCACAGCAAGATCGTTTTTGACCCACTCCTAGAGAAATGGAAATAAAAACAAAAATAAAAAAATGGTACCTAATGAAACTCAAAAGCTTTTGCACAGCAAAGGAAACCATAAACAAGACGAAAAGACAACCCTCAGAATGGCAGATAATATTTGCAAATGAAGCAACTGACAAAGGATTAATCTCCAAAATTTACAAGCAGCTCATGCAGCTCAATATCAAAAAAACAAACAATCCAAAAATGGGCAGAAGACCTAAATAGACATTTCTTCAAAGAAGATATCCATATGGCCAGCAAACACATGAAAGGATGTTCAACATCACTAATCATTAGAGAAATGCAAATCAAAACTACAATGAGGTATCATCTCACACCCGTCTGAATGGCCATCGTCAAAAAATCTACAAACAATAAATGCTGGATGGGGTGTGGAGAAAAGAGAACCTTCTTGCACTGTTGGTGGGAATGTAAATTGATACAACCACCATGGAGAACAGTGTGGAGGTTCCTTAAAAAACTAAAAATAGAATTACCATACGACCCAGCAATCCCACTACTGGGCATGTACCCTGAGTAAACCATAATTCAAAAAGAGACATGTACCCCCATGTTCATTGCAGCACTATTTACAATAGCCAGGACATGGAAGCAACCTAAGTGTCCATCGACAGATGAATGAATAAAGAAGATGTGGTACATATATACAATGGAATATTACTCAGCCATAAAAAGAAACAAAATTGCATTATTTGTAGTGAGGTGGATGGATCTAGAATCTGTCATACATAGTGAAGTAAGTCAGAAAGAGAAAAACAAATACTGTATGCTAACACATATATATGGAATCTAAAAAAAATAAATGGTTCTGATGAACCTAGGAGCAGGACATGAATAAATACACAGACACAGAGAATGGACTTGAGGACATAGGGGTTGGGAGGGGAAGCTGGGACGAAGTGATAGGGTAGCATTGACATATATACACTACCAAATGTAAAATAGATAGCTAGTGGGAAGCAGCTGCATAGCACAGGGAGATCAGCTCAGTGTTTTGTGACCACCTAGAAGGGTGGGATAGAGAGGGTGTGAGAGAGGTGTAAGAGGGAGGGGATATGGAGATATATGTATACATATAGCTGATTCACTTTGTTATACAGCAGAAACTAACACAACATTGTAAAGCAATTATACTCCAATAAAGATGCAAAAAAAAAGAAACCCAACCATTTATGGAGCACCTACTGCTTGCAGGGCACTGTGCTAGATGCTGAGGTATTAAGATGAATTAGACACAGTCCATGGCCTCAAGAAACTCTGATTACCACAGAGGACAAAAATGTAAGCAAATTATTCCCATAGAATTGGTATTACGGTAGAGGAAGAATTATTGATTTATAGAGTAAGCTGAACTAGGAAATTGATTTTGATTAGTTGTTGAACTGTTTTAAATAACATAGTCACACCAGATGCCTTAATAAACCAAAAGAAAGAGAGTTTATTGTAGTCAAAATAACTGTCTTCTATCACAAATTTCCACATTTGTCTATCTCATTTTCAGATTTAAGATGTATACAGAGTAAGACAGTCTAAGCGTCACCTGAATACTAGCTGTATGTCCTTTGGAATGTTATTTATGTTCCCTAAGCCTTGGTTTCTTCAACTGGAAAAAACATAAGTTAAGTATCCCTGCCCTACTTAACTCTGAGTATTGTTGTAGGAATGGAAGGAGATAATATGAATGCTTTATATATATTATATGTGATCAAACCACTTCTTCTTTCCAGAAAGACTACATTTCTGAGCCCCTTGTAGCTAAGGAGAGAATTCGACTAATTCTCACCAATAGAATATTAGTAAAGGTGATATCACTTCTAGCCCTAAGCATTTAAAGTGGGTGTATTTTCTTCACAAATCATCTTTTCCCCTGTGCAGCAACATGGGAGGCCTTGCATTCCAGATTGCCTAAGTACAAAATTGAAGAAGGTGGTCCAATCTGTATTGGACTTGGTATGAGTAAGAAATAAATGCCTACTTTATTGTCACTGAGATTTTACTGTGTGTGTATTACTGCAGCATGGCCTACCTCATACTGACTAACACATAACAGATGTAAATTATTATTTTGAAATGCACTAGCATACTTAGATGGTCTCATTACCTGGCAGCTCTGGGACTGTTTATTGCAAAGCCTCAGGATCAGCAGTCCTCAGAGCACTTGTTATTCTATAGTTAAAACATTCTCCTGAATACTGAATAAAACCTATATGACCTTCCATCTCTCACTTCTGGTCTCATTTTTCCCCTCTCTTCAAATCAAATGCTAACTTCAGCATATGTTCTGAAACTCTTAATGAATGTGTCTGATTGCCTAAAAAGTCAATATTCCAAATAGGTGATAGATGTCAATTTGCCAATTTTATTCATGTCAGAAACCAATAGCTTTAAAAACTTCTTAGCTGGACAACAAAGATGTTGATCACAACAAGTAAAGGACTTGTCTGCATCTGCAAAGAGACTTGTTACCTAAGGGAAAGCTGTCAAAATGGTATATTTCAGACTAGAAAGACTCAACACAAGAGCATTTACTGTGGTGTACATCACAGATGAAAACATTTGGAATACTTACCAAAGTCACTTTTTTATAGAAGTTCTTGTTGCAGACATCATCAGAAGTTGAAAAATACACAAATACGAAATGTGTACAATTACTACAAGATCATAGAATCGTAATGCTCTGGAAATACCTTACCTGTTCTAAATTTGGCCTCTAGTAACATATTCATTACCAACTTTGATTCTAGGATGGATCAAGCCCTTCACCAGCTCAGAGGAGTTAACGCCCATGAGGAAAGCAGCTTTGTCAGCATCTGGTCAGAAGAAAGGAAGGAAAAGAAGGGAAGGAGGAAGGGAGAGAGAAAAAGAGAAGGAGGAAAGTGGGGAGGGGAGAGAGCAAGGAAAACACTATTAAAATTCATTCCACTGTAGCCCAATAGACTATCCAAAAGATGGAAGGATGGTTTGTTTAGAATGATATAGCAAGGTAGATTGTAGTTTGGGAATAAATGCATGAATCCTAAATGTTTAAAAGCCTCTATTTCTTAGAAATGCAAATCAAAACCACAATGAACTGCCACTTCACACCCACTAGAATAGCTATAATCAAAAAGACAGACAATAACGAGTTTTGGTGAAGAAGTGGAGAAATTGGAACCTTCGTACGCTACTAGAATATGAAATGGTACAGCTGCTATAGAAAACCATTTGGCAGCTCCTCAAGAGTTAAACATAGTTACTATAGGACCCAGAAATTCCACTCTTAGGTACACACCCAAGAGAAATAAAAAGTATGTTCATACAAAATCGTTGTACACAAACGTTCCCAGTAGCATTATTCATTATGGCCAAAACATGAAAAAAACACAAATGTCCATCAGCTGATGACTGGATAAACAAAATGTGGTATATTAATACAATGGAACTTTTTTAGTCGTAAAATGGAATGAAGTATTGATGCATGCTACAACATGGATGAGGCTTGAAAACTTTATAGTAAGGGAAAGAATCCTGACACAAAGGCCATATATTGTACGATCTTATTTATATGAACTGTCCAGAATAGGCAAGTCCATAGAGACAGAAAGTAGATTTGTAGTTGCCAGGGGCTAGGAGAGAAAGGAATGGAGAGTAGCTACTTTAGGGTACAGGATTTCTTTTTGGAGTAATGAAATGTTCTGGAATTAAGTAGGCGTGATGGTCACACAACATTGTGAATATGCTTAAACTCACTAAACTGTGCATCTTAAAAGGATAAATTTTATAATACGGGAATTATAACTCAATTTTTAAAAAGAATCTTTTTCTTGATACTGGCCCTCTTCTGAAAAGAACTATTTATCTGAAGGACATGAAAAATCTCATTTTCGTTATTTGCCTATTTTCCCCTTCTACATATACATTTGTAGATCTTTTCAATGAAACCGGAACTTGGACCATGTCATTGGATAATTCAAGACAGCTGCCAATCAACAGAAGCCAGAACACTTGCCCAGTATCTTTCAGAAACCTTTCCTTTTCCTGTGAAATCTCTGCCCCATAGTGCCCTCTGCTGCCTAACAAGAATACTTACAACCCATACAATTGTACTTTTATAAAACAGCACTTCTATCTTCTAAGGAAAGAAGTGAAGAATAAGCGTTATCAGAAGGAAAAGTAAATAGACATGTATCACACCAGGTGTTAAAAAATGGCAATAACACAAAAGAATGCCACAGGCAAAAAGTTATAAACACATTTCAAATTGCAGATTTTTTCAGTTATCAGACAAAAGAAATATTTTACTCAATTGAACCTCTCTGCTGTCTTCCATTTTTTTTTTTTTTTTTTTTTTTTTAGCGGTACGCGGGCCTCTCACTGTTGTGGCCTCTCCCATCGCGGAGCACAGGCTCCGGACGCGCAGGCTCAGCGGCCATGGCTCACAGGCCCAGCCGCTCTGCGGCATGTGGGATCTTCCTGGACCGGGGCACGAACCCGTGTCCCCTGCATCGGCAGGCGGACTCTCAACCACTGCACCACCAGGGAAGCCCTGTCTTCCATTTTAAATGAATCCTGAGATATGCTAGTATATCTGATGTAGTAACTCCATAAAATTAATGTCTTAATATAGAAGAAAATCCAGTCTTTCCTTACTTCACTAAGAAGTACAAAATTTCCTGAGCAATAACCACAAATAGAGAACAAAGTAAAAACAAAACACATTTAGAGAGCTGTATGTCATTTGTACTAACAATATCCATTTCCTTTCTGTCAGCCTTTAAAATTTTCAAAGGCTTGAAAAGCTTGAAATGTTTGATTTGCTTGTTAAATAAAATCAAGGTATACTATACATACATTTCTAGAAGCTCTACACCTACTCCATATCAATGATAATGGTCTAGGTACTCAGTTGCTATGAAACCTTTCAAAATGCAAAGCCTTTTGGGAAAATAAATGGAAAAATCAAAAGTAAAGCAGATATGCTCATCCTATGCTGAGTTATTCCTGCTAGGAGTGCCATGTTTGGAGACAAAAGCCTGATTATTTCAAGTTGAGAAGCCAATGGGTCAGAATCATAGACTTTTTGAAGCAGAAGAGACTTTAAAGAGCATCTAACCCAAAATGAAAATATTTCAAAGGAAGGGAGAAATGCAGCGTGCCTGATGAATCTGAGCAGAGATGAATAGTAACCAACAATGTGAAAAACGAACAATTCCACAATATCTGTCCAGAAAAAAAAAGACAGGAGTCCGATTTTCTATGCATTGGAAGCATTCAGATGGACAATATAGGTAACAATAGTCTCAATCTCATACAACCTTTTCCCAGTGTTAAGGACAGTCCTTTGAGTCTATTTTTATCCATGAACAAAGGAAACCAAAATTCTCTGTACAGTATCCCAACTTAAGCTCTAATAGAAATAGCCTTCAACATTACAGAATTATTTCTCATCTACTCCAAAGACACTCAAGGATATGCAGATAGAGGAGTAGTGGATTTATCCCACAGCTGTACATTAGACATCTCATGTTCTCCTTTTTTTTTTTTTACAGAAAATAATAGTTGTCATCATATTCCAAAAAAAAAAAAAACTTCATTTGCATTAAAAGTTAAATCTATGAATAAATGTCCTGACATTTAGGAGATGCCATCATGAAGACAGCATCATCTGTAAACATATTTTCAACATGTAAGCTGATGTGTTCCCCAAAGAGGCTTTATGAAATTCCTATCAATAAACATCATTTTCTAGGACGTTGTGAATAAAACCATGAATTTTAACTTAGGTTTTATGATATTACCTGGGAGAGGTTTAGCTAGAGGGGGTTCTCAAATGGTGGTGTGGATTAGAATAGCCTGGGGAGCTCATAAAGGAACAAAGGACTAGCTCACTGAAGAAGGTTAGGGTCTGGGCCCATTTTTTAGCATGTTTGCCGGGTGATTCTGATACACATGAGGGTCTGAGAACAGTCCTTCTCAGAGGGCCCTCAACCTTGTCTGTACATTGGGGTCACCTGGCAAGTTATAAAAACAAATCCTTATGCTTGCATCCTCCCTCAGAGATTGGTTTCCTTTGGTCTGGGTGAGGCCTGAGCTTCAGGAATTAAAAAGCTCCCCAGGTGCTTTCTGATGTGCAACCAAGTTTGAGAACTACTCTCTAGAGAAGGGTAGACAGGTTTGGTAAATACATTTAGAAGATGGAGAGAACAAAGTCTGACTGCAACTGAAAACAGGTAAGGAGGTAGAGAAAAACAAGAGGCAATCCTTTCCAGTGTGACAATTCTATCCCAGTTCTATCTGATCTGTAAATAACCAGATACAAAGAAACAAAATCCAGTTTTGTCAAACCACAATCTGGCTAATGTGGAAAAGGGTTTTGAAAATGATCTTCAATTAGTCTTTTATGTAGGGTTATAATACGGTTTCTGAGCTGTTCAAACTTCCTTAATTTATTGAACTGAGTTTCTGAGCACTTGCTATGTGCAAGGCCTGGTGCTAGATGCTATAGTAAGAAGATAGATAAACAAGACATAAATCCTTGCTGTCAAGGGGTTTATAATCCATGAGAGTAAATAAAACACAGGCAAAAATAGCAAGTCAATAAAACAACTGCCTATAAGAGACAAATCATGAGTATCATGAAAGTTTGAAAGAGAAAGAGATCCCTTCTGGACTGCATGACCAGAGAAGACTTCAAGAAAGAAACAGCATTTCATCTGAGCCTTGGAGGATGAGAAGGGTTTTGATGGGCAAGTATGGGAGAACAAGCATTTCTGAGATAGGGAACAGCATGACTTAAAGGCCCAGAGGCAGGCAGTGCAGCGATGGTCAAAGACGGTGGATAGTACCAACAAGTTAGGAAGTGAGATAAACAGAAATGTGGGTGATTTGTGGTCTCAGGAGACATCTGATGCCACTGTAGGTATTAATTAAATAATGGGGATATGTTAAAGGGCTGTTAGCAGAGAAATGGCATAATAAGAGTCAGGCTTCAGAACGATTAATGTTGTGGAAGCATGCAAGATAGACAAGAGTGAGATTACAGAGAAAGCGAACCCACTGTGGGACACTGGAGTGCAAAATTGCTGAAAGTCTAAACTAAGAACGGGAAAGGGAAAAAGAGAGACTGAGAAACATGACCAAGAGGTTTCTAACCCAAGAAGCAGAGAGAAGAGCAGTACTGTGAATATGAATAGAAAAGTCAACAGGAAGACATCACTTGGGGGACGCTATGATACACTGAGTTTTAGCCACGCAGGGTTTAGGGTAGCAGTAGAATATGCAGTAGAAAGTTAGAAATATGAGGTTGGGACTCAAGAAGGAGGTAAAGGCAAGGATGTCCCCTTAGGTTTGGGTCCCTTCCCCCTTTCCATCCTCTTCTCCATCTGTCCAGCTCCTTCAATTCCTTCTTAAATGACTGGGAGGAAACGTACAAGTGCTTAATATATTAATATTAAGAGCCCTTAGATATCAATAAGAAAAATCCCGTACCTCAATTTTAAAAATGGGCTAACAATGGAAATAAAAATTCAAAAAAGAAACAATACAAATAGGTAATAGCCCACAAAAATGTTAACTTTATTAATACTTAAATGTAAAATAAAATCTGGCTAACTGGCAGGAGGAAAATTGTAACTGCTAATATTGGTGAGCATATTGAGAAAGTCACTCAACTAGAAAAAGACAAAGGATATGTCCTATGTCCCTGAGTGGGTAGGATTCATTTAACAAATAATTATTTACTACTACAGTAAGGGCTACTATGATACAGTGCCAGGCACTGTATTAAAACCTAGAAATACAGCAGTGCATAACAAATTAGGCCCCTGCTCCTAGGGAGCTTACATCTGATGGAGACTGGGGAGTAAGACACCCAATAAAAAACAGCTGTATGAATGACACAAACAAAAATATTCAGGGTAAGGAGATAGAGGATGATGAGAAGGAGGTGGGGGCAGTCATGGAAGGGTTTTCTGATAACATAACATCCAAGAAGGCACCTTGACAAAGTGAGGGAGTCAGCCATGAAGATACCTAGGAAGAGCCCCAGATAGAAGGAGGAGTTAGTGAAAATGTCCTGCAACAGGAGAGCTCGAATGATCCCAAAAGAGCCAAGAGACCTGTGGGCTGAGTGAGAGGAGTGAGTGAATGGGGAAAGGGTAGGTAGGTGGGGGTTCTGCACCTGATTCCACTGAGGTGCGTGGGTCCATGCTAGGCAGTTCTGTGGCACCAGCTGCATGTCTCAACTCTTACACCAACTACCTGGAGATAGCATCAGATTCCACACGTTAAGAGTTCAGTCCTACAAGACTGCTTCCCCCAATTCAGATGCCAATTGTGAGTCCAGGTTGTCACTTAGGCTACTGACCGACCAGCTACAGATTGGAGGTTCCAACAACACCCTCCTTGGGTTCAGTTAATTTGCTAGAGGCTCACAGAACTCAGAAAGACACTTTACTTATTAGATCAATGATTTATTGTAAAAGAATATAATTCGGGAATAGCCAAATGGGGAAGATGTATAGGACAAGGTATGCGTAAAGGGTACAGAGCTTCCACGCCTTCTCCAAGGATGCCAGTTTCCCCAAATCTCCACGTGCTCAGCAACCAAGAAGATACCTGAACGCTGTCCTTTTAAGATTTCATTTTTTAGGCTTCATTACATGGGCATGGTCGATTGAATTATTGGCCATTGGTGATTGAACTCAATCTCTAGCCCTGCTCCTCTGCCCTGACAGGGGTGGGATTGAAAGTTCCAACTCTCTAATCATAGGGTTAGTTCTTGTGGTGACAAGACCCTATCCATAGGTACAGTCCAAAAGTCACCTTGTTAACATAAAAGGCATCTTTATGGCTCTCATCACTCAAGAAATTCCAAATTAAGAGCTCTGTGCCAGATATTGGGACAAAGACCAAATATAAGTTTCATATTATCAAGCATAATATGGAGATGGGATTATAGAGAGATTTAGAGAGGTAACAGAAGGAGGCTATGATGAGGATTGAGGGTTTATTTTGAGTAAGATGGAAGCCACGCATGAACCTAGCACCAAGGAGGGAACATGGGCTAGTTTACTCTATGAAAGGATCACTGCTGGCTGCAATATGTAGAACTACAGTGATGGGATGAGGGAGGAGACAGGGAGATCAGTAAGGAGGTTATCACAACAGTCTGGTGAGAAATGGTGGTTCAGGCTAAGCGGTGGCAGTGAACATGTGATTGTGGGTAGTTGTGAGTTTTACATATATTTAAAGGTAGAGACAACAAGAAAGAGAGAAGTTCAGGATGACTCTAAGATTTGAGTCAGGAGAATCCAGTTGACATTTATTAAGAAGACTGAGAAATGAAGGGGCAGGAAGAGATGAAGAGTTCAGTTCTATACATGTTGAGTTTGAGTTGATCAGCTAAGAAATGAGCAGAGAAAAGTTTCAAGAGTTGAGCTCAGCAGACTTATAGCAGTTAGAAGTAAGGAAGATGAGGACGCTCCAGTAAAGAACCTGAGAAGGAACCACCATGGAGACTGTATGAGATGTGTTGCTTCATTTGCTTATCTGTATTTTCTAATTAATAACTATGCCTTGTTTTTGTAATAAAAATAATTTTAAAAACTTTGTTTCAAAGCGTTGGAAAAGCAAAAAAAAGAACAAGGACAAAAACAGCAAAATAAGGCAGCAAGATGCCATGAAAGCATATATTAATATATTAATATAGAAGATGTTTACACAATATCCAGGGCACATTTCCTTACTGTATTTTCCTCTGAGCTCAAGTGTCTTCTTCTCTGAGGGGACTTTCTGACCACCCTATCAATGATAACCCCCTAACTCCTATTATTTTTTATTCTTTTACTCTGCTTTAATTTTTTCATTCTGACTTCACGCATATTTGTCCATTTATGTATATATTGTCTATCTCCCACACTAGACAATCAAGACAGGGATTATATCTTGTTCATAGGTATATCTCTAGCACCAGGAATAGTCCCCCACACAGACTGCCCCCCCAAAATATTTGTTAAACAATAAAAAAACAAACAATGCAACCAAAAAATGGGCAAAGGAATTGAATAGATATTTCTGCAAAGAAGATATACAAATGTCCAATAAATACATGAAGATACGCAACATCACTAATCATCAAGGAAATGCAATTCAAAACCACAATGAGCGTGTCTCCCCACAACTAGAGTACCTGCTGGCTGCTGGTGGGGGACCCTGGTGCCCAAGGAGATGGGAGGAACCCCCAAGTGAACTGGTAGGATGTGGGGGTACTGAGGGAGGAGGAGAAGTGGAGACCAGACAGATCAGTGACCCTGAGGCTGGGGAGATCAGGAGAGGCAGGTGGGAGAGGCCCTCTAGGAGGAGCAGGAGAGGAGGCAATTGCCCCAGCCACTCAGGCCTGGGGAGCCTGCCGGGCTCCCAGGCTGGTCCCCTGCCCTCCAGGGCGCACCCCCTCCCCCTGGCTACATTGGTCCTGGGGACATAGGAGGGAGGTCAGGAGATCAGGAGAGGCAGGTGGGAGGGGCCCTCCAGGAGGAGCGGGAGAGGAGAGGGCATTTGTCTCGCCCACTTGAAACCAGGAAGCCTGCTGGGCTCCCAGGTGAGGTCCCTGCCCTCTGACATGGGGGCGGGAGGCACGCCTGGGCCCCTTCTGTTCTGTTGAGCCTAAGCTCCGACACCCCCACAGCCCCCAGGGCATTTTCCAGCCCTGTGGGTCCTAAGGATACACCCCACCCACCGCCCAAACCTTGCCCTTGCTTAGGCCCCACCTTCTACAGCTAAGGCCCTCACCACCCCCCCATTTTTTTCTTTTCTTTTTCTTTTCCCTCCTCCTCTTTTTTTTACTATTGTGGTACGTTGTACCTTCCAGTTGTTGATTCATCTATATTTTAATTTTTTTATTCTTTCTAATATATCTGTTAGTTTTCTAGTCTAATTTTGTTTTTTACTTTGTTATTGTACTCTCTCTCTCTTTTTTTTTTTTTTTTTTTTTTGCAACCCCATGTGGCTTGCGAGCTCTTGGTTTGTGAGCATGGGTTTGGACTGAAGCTCCTACAGTGGGAGCTCCAAGTCTGAACCACTGAACTAACAGAGAACCTGAGACCCCAGGGAATATTCATCAGAATGAGGTCTCACAGAGGTCCTCATTTCAGCACCAGGACCCAGCTCTACCCAACAGCCTACAAACTCCAGTGTTGGAAGCCTACGGCCAAACAGAAAGTAAGACAGGAATACAATCCCACTCATAAAAAAAAAAAAAAAGAGAGAGAGATGGCAAAAAATACGTCACAGATGAAGGAGCAAGGTAAAAACCTACAATACCAAATAAATGAACAGGAAATAGGCAATCTACCTGAAAAAGAATTCAGAGTAATGATAATAAAGATGATCCAGAATCTCAGAAATAGAATGGAGGCACAGAATGAGAAAATACAAGAAATTCTTAACAAAGATCTAGAAGAACTAAAGAACAAACAAACAGAGATGAACAACACAATAACTGAAATGAAAAATACATTAGAAGGAATCAATAACAGAATAATGGAGGCTGAAGAAAGAATAAGTGAGCTGGAGACAAAATGCTGGAAATAACTGCCAAGGAGCAGAATAAAGAGAAAAGAATGAAAAGAATTGAAGACAATCTCAGAGACCTCTGGGACAACACTAAATGCACCAATATTCGAATTATAGGGGTCCCAGAAGAAGAAAAGAAAAAGAAACGGTCTAAGAAGATATGTGAAGAGATTACAGTCCAAAACTTCCCTAACATGGGAAAGGAAAGAGTCATCTAAGTTGAGGAAGCACAGAGAGTCCCATATAGGATAAACCTTAGGAGGAACACACAAAGGTACATATTAATCAAATTAACAAAAATTAAATTCAAAGAAAAAGTATTAAAAGCAGGAAGGGAAAAACAAAAAATAACATACAAAGGAATCCCCATAAGGTTATCAATTGATTTTTCAGCAGAAACTCTGCAGGCCAGAAGGGAGTAGCAAGGTATACTTAAAGTGTTAAAGAGAAAAACCTACAAACAAGATTATTCTACCCAGCAAGGATTTCATTCAGATTTGATGGAGAAATCAAAAGCTTTTCAGACAAGCAAAAGCTAAGAGAATTCAGCACCATCAAACCAGCTTTACAACAAATGCTAAAGAAACTTCTCTAGGTGGGAAACACATGAGTAGAAAAAGACTCACAAAAACAAGCCCAAAACAATTAAGAAAATGGTAATAGGAACATACACATCGATAATAACCTTGAACATAAATGGATTAAGTGTGCCAACCAAGAGACACAGACTGGCTGAATGGATAGAAAAACAAGACCCATATATATGCTGTCTACAAGAGACCCACTTCAGATGTAGGGACACATACAGACTCAAAGTGAAGGGATGGAAAAAGATATTCCATGCAAATGGAAATCAAAAGAAAGCTGGAGTAGCAATACTCATATCAGATAAAATAGACTTTAAAATAAAGACTGTTACAAGAGCTAAGGAAGGACACTACATATGATCAAGGGATCAATCCAAGAAGAAGATATAAAAATTATAAATGTTTATGCACCCAACATAGGAGCACCTCAATTCATAAGGCAAATGCTAACAACCATGAAAGGCAAAATCGACAGTAACACAATAATAATAGGAGACTTTAACACCCCACTTTCACCAATGGACAGATCATCCAAAATGAAAATAAATAAGGAAACACAAGCTTTAAATGACACAATAGGCCAGATAGATTTAACTGGTATTTATAGAACATTCCACCCAAAAGTGGCAGGATACACTTTCTTCTCAAGTGCACACAGAACATTCTCCAGGATAGATCACATCATGGGTCACAAATCAAGCCTCAGAATATTTAATAAAATTGAAATCATATGAAGCATCTTTTCTGACAACAATGCTATAAGATTGGAAATCAATTACAGGAAAAAAACTGTAAAAAACACAAATACATGGAGGCTAAACAGTGCACTACTAAATAACGAAGAGATCACTGAAGAAATCAAAGAAGAAAAAAAAATACAAAGGAACAAATGACAGTGAAAAGATGATCCAAAACCTATGGGGCACAGCTAAAGCAGTTCTAAGAGGGAAGTTTATAGCAATTCAATCTCACCTCAAGAAACAAGAAAAATCTCAAATAAACAATCTAACCGTACACTTAAAACAATGAGAGAAAGAAGAACAAAGAAAACCCAAAATCAGTAGAAGGAAAGAAATCATAAAGATCAGAGCAGAAATAAATGAAATAGAAACGAAGAAAACAATAGCAAAGATCAATAAAACTAAAATCTGGTCCTTTGAGAAGACAAACAAAATTGATAAACCCTTAGCCAGACTCATCAAGAAAAAAAGGGAGAGGATGCAAATCAATAAAATTAGAAATGAAAAAGGAGAAACACAACTGACACCGCAGAAATACAAAGTATTATAAGAGACTACTACAAACAACTATATGCCAATAAAATGGACAACCATGAAGAAATGGACAAATTCTTCGAAAGGTATAATTTTCCAAGACAGAACCAGGAAGAATTAGAAAATATAAACAGAAATATCACAAATAATGAAATTGAAACCATAATTAAAACTCTTTCAACAAACAAAAGTCCAGGACCAGACAGATAGAATTCACTTCACAGGCGAATTCTATCAAACATTTAGAGAAGAGCTAACACCCGTCCTTCTCAAACTCTTCCAAAAAGTTGTAGAAGGAGAAACACTCCCAAATTCATTCTATGAAGCCACCATTACCCTGATACCAAAACCAGAAAAAGATATCACAAAATAAGAAAATTATAGACCAATATCACTGATGAACATAGATGCAAAAATCCTGAACAGAGTACTAGCAAACAGAATCCAACAACACATTAAAAACATCATACACCATGATCAAGTGGGATTTATCCCAGGGATACAAGGATTCTTCAATATATGCAAATCAATCAATGTGATACACCACATTAACAAATTAAGGAATAAAAACCATATGATCATCTCAACAGATGGAGAAAAAGCTTTTGACAAAATTCAACACCCATTTATGATAAAAACTCTCCAGAAAGTGGGCATAGAGGGAACCTACCTCAACATAATAAAGGCCATATACGTCAAACCCACAGCAAGCATCATACTAAATGGTGAAAAACGGAAAGCATTTCCACTAAGATCAGGAACAAGGCAAGGATGTCCACTCTCGCCACTCTTATTCAACATAGTTTTAGAAGTCCTAGCCACGGCATTCAGAGAAGAAAAAGAAATAAAAAGAATACAAATTGGAAAAGAAGTAAAACTGTCACTTTTTGCAGATGACATAATACTATACATAGAAAATCCTGAAGATGCCACCAGAAAACTACTAGAACTAATCAGTGAATTTGGTAAGGTTGCAGGATACAAATTAATGCACAGAAATCTCTGGCATTCCTATACATCAACAATGAAAAATCAGGAAGAGAAATTAAGGAAATAATCCCATTTACCACCGCAACAAAAAGAATAAAATACCTAGGAATAAACCTGCCTAAGGAAGCAAAAGACTAGTACTCAGAAAACTATAAAACACTGATAAAAGAAATCAAAGATGACATAAACAGATGGAGAAATATGCCACGTTCTTGGATTGGAAGAATCAACATTGTGAAAATGACTATACTACCCAAAGCAATCTACAGATTCAATGCAATTCTTATCAAACTACCAATGGCATTCTTCACAGAATTAGAACAAAAATTTTTACAATTTGTATGGAAACACAAAAGGCCCCGAATAGCCGAAGCAATCTTGAGGAAGAAAAAGGTAGTTGGAAGAATCAGGCTCCCTGACTTCAAACTATACCACAAAGCTACAGTAATCAAGACAGTATGGCACTGGCACAAAAACAGAAATATAGATCAATGGTACAGGATAGAAAGTCCAGAGATAAACCCAAACAGATATGATCACCTAATTTACAACAAAGAAGGCAAGAACATACAATGGAGAAAAGACAGTCTCTTCAATGAGTGGTGCTGGGAAAACTGGACAGCTACATGTAAAAAAATGAAATTAGAACACTACATAACACCACACACAAAAATAAACTCCAAATGAATTAAAGACCTAGATGTAAGACCAGGCACTATAAAACTCTTAAAGGAAAATATAGGGAAAACACTCTTTGATATAAACTACAGCAAGATCGTTTTTGACCCACCTCCTAGAGTAACGGAAATAAAAGCAAAAATAAACAAATGGGAGTTAATTAAACTTAAAAGCTTTTGCACATCAAAGGAAACCATAAACAAGACAAAAAGACAACCCTCAGGAGAAAATATTTGCAAATGAAACAACAGGCAAAGGATTCATCTCAAAAATATACAAACAGCTCATGGAGCTCAATATCAAAAAACCCCCAAATAATCCAATTAAAAAATGGGTGGAAGACCTAAATAGACATTTCACTAAGGAAGACATACAAATAGCCAAGAGGCACATGAAAAGATGCTCAACATCACTAATTATTAGAGAAATGCAAATCAAAAATCAAAACAATGAGATATCACCTCATACCAGTCAGAATGGCCATTATCAAAAAATCTAGAAATAATAAATGCTGGAAAGGGTATGATGAAAAGGGAACCCTCCTGCACTATTGGTGGGAATGTAAATTGATACAGCCACTATGGAGAACAGTGTGGAGGTTCTTTAAGAAACTAAAAATAACTACCATATGACCAAGCAATACCACTACTGGACATATACCTGAGAAAACCATAATTCAAAAAGAGACATGTACCACAATGTTCATTGCAGCACTATTTACAATAGCCAGGACATGGAAGCAACCTAAATGTCCATCAACAGATGAATGGCTAAAGAAGATGTGGCACATATATACAATGGAATATTACTCAGCCATAAAAAGGAAACAAAATTGAGTTATTTGTAGTGAGGTGGATGGACCTAGAGTCTGTCATACAGAGTGAAGTAAGTCAGAAAGAAAAAAACAAATACCGTATGCTAACACATATATATGGAATCTTAAAAAAAAAAGTACTGATGAACCTAGTTGCAGGGCAGGAATAAAGATGTAGACATAGAGAATGGCCTTGAGGACACAGGTAGGAGGGGGAATCTGGGGTGAACTGAGAGTAGCATTGACATATATACACTACTGAATGTAAAATAGTTAGTTAGTGGGAAGCAGCAGCATAGCACAGGGAGATCAGCTTGGTGCTTTACGATGACCTATAAAGGGGTGGGATAGGGATGATGGGAGGGAGGCTCAAGAGGGAGGGGACATGGGGACATATGTATGCATATGTCTGATTCACCTTGGTGTACAACAGAAACTAACACAGTATTGTGAAGCAATTATATTCCTATAAAGATCTATTTAAAAAAAAACACACAATGAGACACCACCACCTTATACCCATTAAGATGGCTCTTATCAAAAAAAAACAAAAAATAAAACGAAAAAAAACCACGGAAAACAACAAGTGTTGGTGAGGATGTAGAAAAATTTGAACCCTTGTGCATCGCTGGTGAGAATGGAAAATGGTGCAGCCACCATGGAAAATATGGTGGTTCCTTAAAAAATTAAACATAGAATTTCCATTTAATCCAGCAATTCCACTTCTATGTATATACACAAAAGAAGTGAAAGCACAGACTCAAACAGATATTTGAACACTAATGTTCACAGCAGCATTATTCACACTAGTGAAAAGTGGAAGTAACTCAAGTGTTTATAAAGAGATGAATGGATAAACAAAAAGTAGAATATACATACGATGGAATGTTATGCAGCCTTAGAAAGGAATGAAATTCTGACACTTAGCACAACATGTCTTGAAGACATCATGCTAAGTGAAATAGACCAGACACAAAAGGACAATATATATTGTATGAATGCACTTATATGAGGTACCCAGAGTAGTCAAATTCATAGAGACAGAAAGACTAAAATTTTCCAGGGGTTAGGGGTAGGCGGTAATAGGAAATTATTGTTTTATGGGTATAAAGTTTCAGTTTGGGATGATGAGAAAGTTCTGGAGATGAATAATGGTGATGGTTGCACAACAATGTGAAAGTACTTAATGCCACTAATATGTAATGGGTAAAATGGGTAAAATTTTATGCTGTGTATATTTTACCACAATTAAAAATATAAAATTTTTAAAATTATTTGTTGAAAGATTTGAATGAATGTTTTTTCCTTTTTGTTGCAATTGCCAGGAATTTTAATATTAAATGAAATAATTATGACTATGATTCCTTCTTTTCATAATTGTGATTTTCTATTTTGATGATCATTCTAGACAGATAACTCATTATAGATCTTTTTGGTAAGCAGGCATGACTATAGATTTTTAGAATATGAATAACAAACAAAGGGAAAAGAAGCCATTTTGTTTTCAACCCAGTGGAAAACTCCTGCTTTGGAATTCTACAGGTCTTTGTTCACACCTTCATTATGTCACTTCATGCATCTCATGGTAATTTGTTCCTTTTTCTGTTTTTCTCAATAGTCTATATGCTGAAGGCAGGCTACGTCTTAGTCAATCCTATGTCACCCAAGTTTAGCAAATTTACTGGCATCATCAATAATTAATTAAGGAATGTGTCTTATCCTGAGATACAAGGATTCTAATTCAGAATGTTGGCTGAGAGAATAATTTGGTGGCACAGCAATTGAGGGAGATTGCTGATTAATTTCAACATTTTCCAAAAACTAAGAGGTGAGTTTAACTGCAAGGAAAAGGGGAGCAGACCTGGGGTCAGGGATTTGAAGAGCATACATGCCATGTCTTTAAAGTAATCCTTACTTTCTGTGCCATCTGCTTCTACTTGCTCTTCTCTGGGCTTCTGTTTAAATTTCATGTTTCTGAAGTGCAGGATGGCTCCAGTGAGTTTGTAGGATCCATACTTCTCATCAGGAAGAAAGCCCAAAATGTCCATGGCTTGCTGTAAAAAGAGAAGCAGATGGCCAAGTCTTCAGTTGCCTAATGGCTGCAGTAAGCACCTCACCCCCGCTGTGTGTCACACCTCCCTCCACTCAGTGGGCTGTGGGCTGCCAGGAGACAGATCACCACAGCCCCGAAGTGAAGTGTGACAGCTCTGCTCAAAGCAATGCAAATTGGCCCTGTTGGTGCTTGGTCACCCACAGTCTGCTTATCCCTTTAAAAGAGAATTAGGAAGTCTTATGACTTGACTTGTTTAATTTCCAGTAGTTTTAGAACTTTCCTCGGCTGCCCTGACCCCCTCCTCTCCTTTCCAATAATCTATCATTAACTGGCTATATGAGCTAAATTATTTTGCCTTTCATGGTTATGGAAGAAAGTAGCACCATATCTGATAGGTTGCTTATTTCTGGGATCCCATATGTTCTCCCAGCTTTATTCCAGATACATTTTAAAGACTGGCAAAAGGAAGTATTTAAGAAAAGAAAAACCATGTCACCAAAGAACAGCATCCTAGGAAGCCACCGCACATGGTAAGAAGTGTGTTCTCACACACTCCAGGAGGATAGAAATCGGTACAATCTTTCTAGTGTTTAATTTAGAATATGTATCAAGAGACTATAAAAAATTCATAATCCTACCTAGTAATTTCACTTTTAGGAATCTAGCATACGGTGACTCTGATATATAGAAAAAGCACTCACCTACGAAGACATTCACCACAGTAGGAAAAAAAAAAAAACACAACCTTGAGTCTAACAGTAGGAGAATGATTAAATAAACTATAGAATTAATGTCTGATAAAATATTAAGTATCCATTTAAGTGTTTATTAAGTTTGTAATAACATTAACAATGCTTAAGAATAATCAAAAAAGCAAAGTATATATCACATAACATATGCAGTATGATTATAATGTTTGATTTAAAAAAAACCACCAAAACAACTATGTAACAACAATCCCAAAATAGAAAAAAATAAAGACTAAAAACAGTGGTTGTCACTGAGTTGAAGCATCTTCCTACTTTTCCATATGTACCGAAGTCACTATATTTACAAAATAAATAAGTATAAAACTTTGGACAGAAGCCGTCCTGGAGGGGCTCCTTCCACTCTCCACCCCCAGGGGAAGGAAGGTCACTTCTCCAGGACCCTTTGGAAGAGAGGAGATCTATGATGCTTTCTTTCATTTCTCATTGTCATTACCATACTTTGATAACTAACAAGCCTTACATCTGTGGCCAGCAATTCTTCAGCATCATCTGAGCTCTCCAGAGCAACGGCTCCATGGAGCAAAAGTGAAAGTCAGAGGGATTTTCAGACACAAGGAGCATATCTGCAGTGGGAAAACCATCAGTTAAACAGCTTAAAGAAATCCACAAGGCTTTAGAAAATAAGTGACCAATATTCACAGTTTACTCTTATGGCTTACAGCATACTTGTAAACAAGCCAAAATAAAATCCATAGTCTACACCCAAACCTCTGCAATCAATTTCTGCCCTCTATTAACTTGTCAGTCATGTGTTAATGCCTCCCAAGAGAAGACTAGGCAGGCCAAATCTGAAAGCAGATTCAATTGCAGCAGCTTGAATTGGTGTGCAAAAAAAAACAGATACTGCATGTTGGCAAAACTTTGAAAACAGGAATTTGGCCTAGATACATGGTTGAGGGTCAGAGGACGAAAAGTGTTTTGTAAATTATAACAGGCCTGAGCTTCAAAAGCTAGCAAGCAGGCCGACCCTGGGGTCAGCACCCAGGGAACATCATCCTGTCACATCACCCAGGGAACAGCACCCAGGGAACATCATCCTGTCACAGCACCCAGGGAACATCATCCTGTCATCCTGTCACATCACGTCCTCCCTATTAGGAGGCTGAGTCTGTCTTTCAAGGGATCCGTAAATCAGCTACTGTGTTCAGTGCTGCACCTCTGATATGTCTAAGACTCCTCACATGATTCACTTAGTCAGGAAGCATAATGCAAGCTGAAGCCAAGGCAAGCTGTCAGCAGCACATCTGCCACCGACGTGGCCAAATCACATTAACCTCTTAAAGCCTGACACTCGCTCCCAGTGAAGTTTTTTGAGCCAATCTGAGTTTTGTTTAGCACTCAATGAAGTGAGGCTCTATTATCCTGAACCCCAAATCTCAGAAACAAAGAAATTGGGCTACGTGAATGTTCATAGCAGCTCTATTTGGAAACAACCCAGATGTCCATCAGTAATTAACAGAACATTGTCTAGCCACACAATGGCTTATTATTACTTAGCAAACAAACGAATGAACTATGAATATGTGCTACAACATGGAAGGATCTCAAAATAATTATGCTGAGTGAAATAAGCCAGAAAAAGAAGAGTATATACTGCGTGATTCCATCTTACAAAATTCTAGAAATGCAATCTAATCTATAGATTGCAGAGACCATATTAGTGACAGAAAACATATTAGTGGTTGTCTAGAGACTGGGTTAGAAGAGGAGGGCTTGAGGGTGTGAGGATGGGCAGGAGGGAGGGATTACAAGAGATAACGAGAAAACTTTTGAATGGATACCTACATTATTTTGATTGTGGTGATGGTTTCACTTCATAGATACACATGTCAATACTTACACTTAGGTCAATAATACTTTGATAAAGCTATTTGATAAAAGTAATTGGGCTAGCCCAAAAGAAATCAGGCTGAATGCAAGGACAATATATAACTTAAATAGAAATATAATTCATAATAATTTTTTTAAGTATTTACTTCAATGGTGATTCAAATGTCCCTGAAATGTTACTACTTCTCAGGAATCTCCTTATGTTCTTCCTTATGCTTCACTTCATATTAACAAATATTTGTTTGAGATCCAATAATATGCCAGGCATTATTGTAAGTTTTAGGGATACATCAGTGAAAAAAAATCCCATTCCTGCCCTCATAAAGCTTATATTCCAACAGGAGGAGACAGAAGTAAAAAAATAATAATAATGAGTAAAATATATGACATGTAAGATAGTAATTGCTATGGAGATAAATAAAAGCAGGGAAAGGGAGTAAAATGTGTTGGAGATGCAGAGTTGCAGTTTTTAATAGGGTGATCAGGGAAGGCCTCCACAAGTCAAGTTTGAGTTATGGGAGAGAATCATGGATAAGTAGGGAAAGAATGTTCCAGAAAGAAAAAAGCCAATGCAAAGGCCCTGGGGTGGAAGGTTGCCTGGGATTTTGAGTTGCTACAGTTGGTCAAAGAAGGGGTAGATCATGAGGCCAGAGAGGCATCAAGAGTGCCTCACAGGCTATGTTGAGGATTTGGGCATTTCTGCTCTATGTGAGATATGAAGCCATTACAGGTTTTTGAGCAGAGGAGTGACATGATCTGATTTTTTTTTTTTTAATTTACTATGGCTGCTGGTTAAAGACAGAGGGACAGGGTGGGAGCAGGGATACCAGGAAAGGGTTAATTCAGGAGGGAGATGGTGGTACTTGACTGGGAGAATAACAACAGACATGGTGAGAAGTAGCCAGAGCTTGGGTTTTGAAAGTAGAGTCAGTAGGATTTGCTGATGGAACAAATGAGAATAATGTGGGAGAAAGGCTGATCAAGGATAACTCCAAGGGTTTGTGCCCAGGCAGGTGGAAGGATGGAGATGACTTCAGCCTACCTGGGAAACACTGTGGTAGGAGCAGGTCTTGCGGGGTGGAGTTTAGGAACTAGGCTGTAGGGATATGAAGTTTGAGATGCCTATTCAACATCCAAGTGGAGACATAAAAGAGTCAGTTAGCTATCAGTCTGAAATACTAAAGAAATGTCTGGACTCATGATCCAACTTTGCAAGTCATCAGATAGAAGTGATCTTTAAAGCGGTCAGCCTAGATGATCTATCACCACAAGATAGAGCCAAGGACTGAGCCCCAGGGTACTCTGAAGTCATGAACTGGATGAAAGAGAGAAACCTGCAAAGCTATGCCCAGAGATTTAGGAGAGAAACAAGGGAGGGTGGTCTACTAGAAGCCAAGGTGGGGAGATTTTCAAGGAAGAGGGAGTCAGCAGGGGTATCAAATACTGTCCTGACTGTATACTGTCAATAATCTCTCTATATATTCTTTTGCAAGGTTCATTCATGACTTTACTGATGACTCTCAAATCTACATTTATTTTCTGAGCTCCAGACCTAGTCTCCAACTTCCCATTGGACATTTCAATGTGGATGGCCATAGGTAGCTTAAACCCAACATTACCACAACCAGATGGATGATGTTTTCCTTATCTTCCCTGAAGGTATTCCTCTTCTGTGGTTCCTTATGCCAGTGAATGTCACCACCACAACCAGGCCAGATATCTGGGTGTGACAATGTCCTGTCCCTTCACCTCCTTCACAGCTCAGATACAGACATCATCTCCATTTCTTTCAAATCAAAGCATTTGTTTAATCTTTTTTCTCTACCATAGGTATATGCTATGGGAGGATGTAAGGATACAAAACTAAAATAGTCCTTTCCCTCGAGGAGGCTGGAGGAACCACACACCTAAACAGGAAACACTGCTGTGTGTCTTTAGGGGGTGGGGCATGTTTCAGTGGCTGACTCGTTAAAAAAAAAAATTTACTTTCCAAGATTGCTTTGCCATGAATTACCTGTTAGATCATTCTAGATCAACCTTTCATAGAATTTTCATTTTACTCTCATGCTTATTATGTCATTTTTGATCATTTTCATCCTGGTCATGATGATCAAATGTGCTATATCTGACATTATTTTCTGCATGTTAAATATAGGAAAATGGAAGGCTAGAAAGGCTCACTACTTGCCCAGGGCCAGATTAATGATAAAACGGACATTATTTTCTGCATGTTAAATATAGGAAAATGGAAGGCTAGAAAGGCTCACTACTTGCCCAGGGCCAAATTAATGATAAAACGGACATTATTTTCTGCATGTTAAATATAGGAAAATGGAAGGCTAGAAAGGCTCACTACTTGCCCAGGGTCAAATTAATGATAAAACGGACATTATTTTCTGCATGTTAAATATAGGAAAATGGAAGGCTAGAAAGGCTCACTACTTGCCCAGGGCCAAATTAATGATAAAACGAACTTAGAACACAATCTCTAGTGTTTCTGTTAGACTACGCCACTCACAACTGAAACCTGTATGAGTAAACATGACGGGATTCCATTTCCTCCTTTGTCATAGACAGAAGCAGGGTCTTACTTCTGTGCAAGCTCAACATCGGACAAACACAGAGGGAGACAGAGCAGGGGGCAAGAACGCCACATGCCCAAGGACTAGAGGACCAGGTGGAGGGAAAGAGCCAAGATTCAGGAGGGAGCTGGTAATAAGACAGAATGGTGAGCCCAAGTGCTATATATGCATTTCTCCCTCAGCCCCTCCCCGCTTCCAGATGCCTCATTTCTGGACGTCCCTCAGCACACGCGATAGACTTTCCTGCCATCCCCTTACAACCAGAAACATGGCTGCCGCAATGGTAACCATTCACTGGAGCAGCTGCCCTCAGCATGAAGTGGGGGCTTCAGAGAATGCTGAGGCCAGAAGCATGACTGTTTGAGGAACTCTGAAAGGCCTTTAGATCAAACATCTCCCCTGCCCTGGGTCTTATCAAAACTTATTTTCAAGGAACAGTAAATTTTAATTGGTTTGAGGCTTGAGGTTATCTCAGAGGAGTATCATGTAAACGGGGATTCCTTTATTTAGTTAATTTCTTTCTACCGCGGGAAATGGCCTTAAGAGAATAAGAAAAAAAACTAAATGCATTTTTATGAGACACTATTAGAGTCAGAGAGACTGTCTAGGCCAGTAAGGGCCCACACGGAAGATTGTTGACCAGGCTGGGGCACCTGGAGGATGGGAGGAGGCAGGCGGGGACAGGGAGTGTGTCATGAAGGATGGGGGTAGGGCAGAAAGAGAAGGGGTGAGGGGATGCTAAAGGTAAAAGTCAACTGCTTCACAATTCCAAAAAGTGCAGGTGTCAACCGTTATATAGGTTCATTTCTAGGGCCCACTCTCCAGTAGGAGATGCAGAGAACCCATTAAGGGTGAGTGTTTTATCATTCAAGGCTTTGTTTCAGACACAGACCTACTAGAGAATGGACTTAGGGATATGGGGAGGGGGAAGGGTGAGCTGTGACAGAGCGAGGGAGAGGCATGGACATATATACACAACCAGGCGTGGGGTAGGTAGCTAGTGGGAAATAGCTGCATAGCACAGGGAGATCAGCTCAGTGCTTTGTGACAGCCTGGAGGGGTGGGTTGGGGAGGGTGGGAGGGAGGGAGACGCGGGAGGAAAGAGATATGGGAACGTATGTATATGTATGGCTGATTCACTTTGTTATAAAGCAGAAACTAACACACAGTTGTAAAGCAATTATACTCCAATAAAGATGTTAAAAAAAAAAAAAAGGCTTTGTTTCATGTCATCCTGACTTAAATTTTACTTTCTGAATGGCTGAATGTTCTCCAGGACTGTGCTCACTATGAAAAGGAGTGAAGCTGACACTGAGCCAAAAATAAACAGTTTAGGATCTCACAAATGAAGTTCTATAGCTAGTGCCTCTATGCCACATTACCCGTCATTACCTGTTCCTCAGTGGTGCCGTGTACAGCTGAAGAGGTTGTGCACTGCCCAACTCCAGAGAGAATCATTCACATAGTCTATGGTTTGAATTGCATTCTCTCGAGTTGGGAAGCACACAGTCTGCACAACCATACACACATCTTATGCCGCTTAATAACCAGTGGGGAGAAAGTGAGTAAAGATATGAGACTAATTCAAGAGAGACCTAATGGGTAAAGAGGATAAACTGAATATGCTCCAGAATAGGAGGTCCAGATGCTGACCACTTCCTTCCCCAGAGGCATTCAGGGCACCAGTAGACATTCTCAGGCACACCTCTTGGCAACCACCACTGTGTATTACTGTCACTTTATGGAGTGAGTTCTCAGGGCATTAGGCAAAGTGTCAAGGATTCTAAGAGTCAAGGACTTGTTTCCTGACCTCCTCTCCTGAAGTTTACACACCACTTGAATAGCAAGAGTGAGCACGATAAATAAACATAAAGAAAAAAATCAAATAAAAGAAGAGAAAAAGGAAGATATATGCCAGACCAAGATATACAGATGATGTTGAGAACTAAAGGATTTCAAGGAGCCTTATCTGAAGGGACTGGGGAAGTGGGTTCTAGCTGTACCTGGAACAAGACTCAGCCTTAACTGAAAGGAAAGGGGAGATGAGATCTTCCAGGCCAGGTAGAGGCTAAATGAGGACTGGCTCTGGGGTGACACATCACTCCATTTCCTTGGCTCCTTGAGTGGGTGGCCAGCCTCTGCTGTCATTTTTCACACCCGATTCGTTTGTCATGCACAAATACTCCTATTTTTGGAAATTTGGACACAGTCCTCATACTGCTTAGCTGTGCCCTCTTGTGTCACTCCTCAGGACACTCTAAAGCTCTTCTTTGGCAGCCATGAATAGAGTTTAAAATTTTTAAATACCCCAAGAATGACAATTGGTGTCATAAACAAATGAACTGACAATACCCAATTTTCACCACCAGATGTCAGCCTTTATACACTAATCAATTTCAGCAGCCCACAGACGGAACAAAGTACATGAATTCATGATAAGCATGAATTTTCCATAGCAGCCCAGAGTCTTCAGATGGTTCTGAGTAAACAGAGATGCTCCAAAATATCTTGCAGTCGCTGCTGGCACTCACATTGGACCCTATGTGTCAGATACCCTGCACAGCATAGAAATGAGTGTCAAGAATGTTAGATTTGGCAGGGCTAGTCAAAGGAAGACCAAAACAAAAAAGAAAACAAAAACAACCTGTTCCAGGGTTATGTAGAGAGAAGGTGGGAAAGAGAGTACATGCTGCTTTCGTATCACCAACTGCACCCGTGGCAAAAATAACTGTCCAGTTTGTAGAGCTTTCTCCTTTTGGAGAGAAGAGTTTGGAGTTGAAGACCATGTAGTCAAAACGCTGCTGGCTTTATACCACACGTCATCTAAGCATAATGGGCTGTGGGGGATTCTTCCCCATCAATTTGCTCACCTGGATCTCCAATCTCATCCCACAGTCACTCCTGTGGGAGTACTGTTGTCCTCAGTGACAGATGCAATACCTTTGAAATCCAATCAGCTTGTCAATCTCCCCTTCCAATGACTTTCCATAGCACTCGAGATGTAAACTCTCATCATAACCTGCAAGGTGCTGCTTGGTCTGACCCAGCCTATCTGCCCGTACATTACCCCCTCCACCCCTCCATTCTGCCCCTGACGATGGCCATTGTTCTATTCCAAGAATAAACCAAATGCATTCCTGCGTCAGGGCCTTTGCACTCACTGTTACTTCCTCCTGGAAATTTCTTCCTAGAAATCTTTGACTACTTGTCCCTTACTCATTTAGGTATCTGGAAAAACCTTGCCTTCTTCTTCCCCCCCACCCCCCTCGCCAAGAAGCTTTCAGGATCTTAGTTCCTTAGTTCCCTGACCAGGGATCAAACCCCAGGCCCCTGCAGTAGGAACATCAAGTCCTAACCACTGGACAGCCAGGGGATTCCCAAAACATTGCCTTCTTAGAGAGGTCTTATCTGACTCTTCCATCTAAAATATAACCTCCTGGGGAGTTCCCTGGTGGCCTAGTGGCTAGGATTCCAGGCTTTCACTGCCGTGTCGCCTGGGTTCAATCCCTGGCCAGGGAACCGAGATCCTACAAGCTGTGTGGTGCAGCCAAAAAAATAAAAATAAAATAAAATAAAATAGCAAAGGAAACATAAACAAGACGAAAAGACAACCCTCAGAATGGGAGAAGATATTTGCAAATGAAGCAACTGACAAAGGATTAATCTCCAAAATTTACAAGCAGCTCATGCAGCTCAATATCAAAAAAACAAACAACCCAATATAAAAATGGGCAGAAGACCTAAATAGATAATTCTCCAAAGAAGACATACAGATTGCCAGCAAACATATGAAAGAATGGTCAACATCACTAATCATTAGAGAAATGCAAATCAAAACCACAATGAGGTATCACCTCACACCAGTCAGAATGGCCATCATCAAAACATCTACAAACAGTAAATGCTGGAGAGGGTGTGGAGAAAAGGGAATCCTCTTGCACTGTTGGTGGGAATGTAAATTGATACAGCCACTATGGAGAACAGTGTGGAGGTTCCTTATAAAACTAAAAATAGAACTACCATATGACCCAGCAATCCCACTACTGGGCATATACTCTGAGAAATCCATAATTCAAAAAGAGTCATGTACGACAATGTTCACTGCATCTCTATTTACAATAGCCAGGATATGGAAGCAACCTAAGTGTCTATTGACAGATGAATGGATAAAGAAGATGTGGCACATATATGCAATGGAATATTACTCAGCCATAAAAAGAAATGAAATTGAGTTATTTGTAGTGAGGTAGGTGGACTTAGAGTCTGTTATACAGAGTGAAGTAAGTCAGAAAGAGAAAAACAAATACCGTATGCTATCACATATATATGAAATCTAAAAAAAAATTTTAAATGGTTCTAAAGAACCTAGGGGCAGGACAGGAATAAAGATTCAGACATAGAGAATGGACTTGAGGATACGGGGAAGGGGAAGGGGAAGCTGGGACGAAGTGAGAGAGTGGCATGAACATATATATACTACCAAATGTAAAATAGATAGCTAGTCGGAAGCAGCCGCATAGCACAGGGAGATCAGCTCGGTGCTTTGTGACCACCTAGTGGGGTGGGAGGGAGGGAGACGCAAGAGGGAAGAGATATGGGAACATATGTATATGTATAGCTGATTCACTTTGTTATAAAGCAGAAACTAACACACCATTGTAAAGCAATTATACTCCAATAAAGATGTTAAAAAAATAAAATAAAATAACATCATCCAAACCCCATTTCACTGCATCTCCTCACCCACTTTATTTTTCTCTATAGACCTACCATTCTCTGGAATTATATGTTTCTTTGTTTACTTGTTTGTTACCGTCTTCCATACTAGAATGTAAGCTCACGGGGGCAGGGACCTGTGGGTCTTGTTTACTTCTCTATCCTCCATGCTTAAAAAGCAGTGTATACACAGCAGCCCCACAATAAATATTTGTTGAGTGAATACAGGAAATTCGTTCTCTTACCCTACAAGTTGCTTTTCCATTTCTGTTCATGGCACTTCTTTTATCCCAGTCAAATTACCAAACCTGGGAGTATTTTTGACTCAACACTTTCCCTCATTTCTACATTTTATCATTGCCTAGACTTTTCTATTCTTCCATGAGTCCATCCCCTTGCCCTCTATTCCCACAGACAGTGCCTTAGACAATTGTCTTGTCATCTTATCCTGGGACTATTGCAATCACTTCCCTCAGTATTTCTGCCTCCAGTCTATCCTGCCCATCACACCAGCCTAACTGCCACTGCCCTCAACAAATCACGACCTCCTATTACCCCATCCCGCCCCACAAAACACAGGAACACATACACATACACACACTCACACACACACATGCACACAACACCCTCCCAACTTCCTGAGTTCAGACCCCATCAGAATAAAATCTCTACTATTCCTCTATGAAAATCCTTTCCTCCAGTTCATCTGGTCTCTCTGTTCCCTGATCTTGCCTTACCTTTTCCTGACATTGTGTACACTGTTCCTCTTACCGGAAATACCCTCCACACATTACTCTGGTTACATCCCCTTCCCATTCTCCATATCCCAACCCAAGTCCTCCTTTCTTTACAAAACTCCCATTAACCACTAAACACTATGGTGATGTCTCCCACCTCTGGCCTCTTGTCTATAGCACCCACTTAAATGATTAGTGGTTTTAATCATTTAAGTCTTTAAAATTTTCTAGTGCTTTTTACACACACCCACACCCACATACACACACGCACAAGCATGTGTGCAGACATGCATACACACACATTCATTTACCTCTGCTGGGCATCCTACCCACCTCCAAATACTACCAAATTGAAACAAAGTGTTACCATTTACTCTCTACCCATGTAAAATTACAGAACACTGGTTCTATAACTGGTTCAATTTCTTAAGTTTTAGGATGAACAAACTGAGTCCTAAAGAGGCTAGGAGACATTAAACAGCACTTTTCCAGTTCCAGTAATCTGACTATTGTCTCTTGTTTTAGAATGAACTTCAGCTCCAGAATAATACACTTACCATGAAGTTCTTTTTTCCCAGACAGAATTTGATAGAATATATGGTAGTTCCTCTCTCCAGGCTGCTGGAAAACAACCCGGGATTTTTCAAGCAAATCTGCATGATGAGACATGAGTAAAGATTCAAACGTAGGTGTAGAAGAAAAGTAATTAGACAGTGCTATGGCTACTTACAGATGTCGATGTCTGCAGATGACAGCTTGCCTCTGGCACAAAAGTGCATCCCGATGAACTGGCCCTGGGTGGACACAGAACACAGTCTCCTATTGAAACATTCCAAGCAGTTGCAATGGCTTCATTACACACATCACTCCCAAAGTGACTACTTGCCCCAAAGTTAAAAAAATGCAACACGGGTCTGTGATGGCACCAATTAATGTCGAGAGGCAGCTGGAGTGTCATCAGGACGAGCAGTGGTCCTGGAGTCTAGCCTCAGACCTGCTCATTGCTGGCTGTGTCTTCTGTTTCTCTTCTTCTTATTATTTTTTTTATTGAAGTGCAGTTGATTTAAAATGTACTAGTTCAGGTATACAGCAAAGTGATTCAGTTATACATACATATGTGTGTGTGTGTGTGTGTGTGTGTGTGTGTGTATTCTTTTTCAGATTCTTTTCCATTACAGCTCACTACAAGACACTGAGTATAGTCCCCTGTGCTATACAGTAGGTCCCCATTCATTATCTATTTTATATATAGTTATGCGTATATATCAACCCCAAACTCCTAATTTATCCCCTCCTCCTTGGCTGTTCATTCTTGCGTGCATTATAGAATCTCTCTGGGCCTCAGTGTTCTTATCTAAAAGTGAGAAAAATAATATCTGCTTGGCGTATTATTCCATTTATTAAACAGACATTCGTTGAGCATCTGCTATGATCCAGAAAACCTGCTAGGCACTGGAGATACCACATTAGAAAAGTAGGTGTGTTCATGGCTCTTCTAGATTCTAGGTGTACGCAGCTAATGTAACAGCTCTAATGTAGGAACATTTGGTGTGTTTTGAAATCAAAAGAAAAGGCAGTTGTGCAGGAGTGTAGCAAGTAAGAGAAAAGGGGGCAGAAAATGGAGTCTGAGGCAGGCCTGTCAATGAAAAGCCATAAGATAGGATCTAGTGGGGCAGAGAGTCTGCCCAGAAGTGACAGAGCCCAGGTGCATCAAGACGCAGCCAAGGAGGCAGTCCACGGGGTTAGAGCCTGCAGGACGAGGATGTTAGTACAGAGGGGAAGGCAGACTGGTAGACGTATACCCATGCAAGGAAGGAATCAGACCAGGACTGCAGCCAGGCAAGAGAAGGAGAGTGGCCAATACAAGGTGATTAAGCCATTAAGTTAAAAAATGCAGGGCTTCCCTGGTGGCGCAGTGGTTGAGAGTCCGCCTGCCGATGCAGGGGACACGGGTTCGTGCCCCGGTCCGGGAGGATCCCACATGCCGCGGAGCGGCTGGGCCCGTGAGCCATGGCCGCTGAGCCTGCGCGTCTGGAGCCTGTGCTCCACAACGGGAGAGGCCACAGCAGTGAGAGGCCCGCGTACCGAAAAAAAAAAAAAAAATGCAGGCTACTGGGAGTCACACACACAAACATACACATGTATATATATACACATATACATACACATATGTGTACCTCTATGCATATGTACATTTACATATAAATATGTGTATTGTCAACTGAAAAAAATGCACAACCTAAAAGTTGAGAATTATGTTTATTCGGTGGACGTTCTGAGGACTTAAGCCCAGAAGACAGCCTCTCAGGTAGCTCTGAGGGACTGCTCCACAGAGGTAAGGGAGGTCCCTGGATATATAGGAGTTTTTGCAACAGAAACCAGGTAGTCAGAACATCAAAAGATTACTGCTAATTAAAGAAAATCAGACATCTCAAGTTAATGAATTTAGTGCTTTTCGATGTATGGGAAGATGCAAGAGTCTGTTTCATTGAAATTGCCCCTTTGGTATGCACCTTAACTATCTAGGGCCAATATCTTGCTTTTCTCCAACCTGAATCCCCTCAGGGTGCACAGTGGTGGGGTAGGGGGTGACTACAGTGGCTGATGGCTTGATGGCTGCAACATCCTTTTTTACTGATATGACAGGTGACATTCTTTGTGCATAGTATACATACAGAGTATTAATCGAAAGAATTTAACCTGCATTTCTTGATTTTCTGAACCTTCTTTCCTTCTCCCTTCTTTCCTTCCTTCTTTCCATTCATCCATTTTGTTTACTTTGCTTTTCTACTTCTTTATTCCCTTCTATCCTTCCAACTTTTTTCTTGTTCTTTTTCAGTTGCTTTCTTTCCTTATTTACGTTTCTTTCTACTTACTGTTCTTTTCTTTCTTCCTTTTCTTTTACCCTCTTCCCTTTCCTTTATCTTCCTTTTTTCCCTCCCTCTCTTCCATCTTTCCTTTTGCACTCTCGGTTTTTTTCTTTTCAGCTTTCTTTCTTTCATATTTAAGCGGAAACTCCCTCCACATTCTAACAAATCCCCAATCTAGCAGTTGTTTTATTGCCCAGTATTAGTACCCACTATGCAGCCGGACATAGCAAGCAGATGTAAGTGTAGTCAGGGCAGCTCTAAGGCTTTGGAGGGAAACCAGCCAAATCAGCAGGAGGCTGTTATGTAATTACGCCTAGAGTCAAACAGGAAGCCTTCTGCAAATGTCCTTGTAAATTATATCGTGGCTCCCTGCCACTCATTCTTGGCATAAAACGGATTAGTGAAGCTTGAGTTTGAAATCCAAATCTTTCTTCTATCAAGGGACTGCTAGTTATCAAAAGCTACTTTAAAAAGTGCTTTCTCCCCGTGCCCCTCCAAAAAATCCTCAGTGAAAAATATGCAGGGGCAAGGGGGCCATAGGCAAGAGTAGAAACAATAATTGTAGTAAGTGAATTTGGAAGTACTTCCTAAAATGACTTATTACAAGGAGTAAGGAAATTATGAAGGAGAAAATATTTACAGATCTGTAAAATGTACTAAAATATAAAACATTATTAGAATTTGCTGAATGAGCTTCCCTACTGGGAGTATAAAGGAATTTGACACTATTAAGATAGATATTTTCTTCCTGAAATTGACCAAACCGCAGAAGCTTCTCAAGCACATATTTCTATGTATTTTTAATTGTCTTAATGATGAAGCTGGCGGACTTCCTTGAGGAATCTAACAATTTTATGAACATTAATCAATAACCTTCTTTGATGTTTTAAAAATTTTTTTGGATCTGTGTGCTCAGGCATGAGTTTTACCATTTGCTAAAAACTAAAGACTCTGATATATTGCTCAATCATGTTACTTACAAAGCGAGAGGAGTTGTCATTTCTCAGGGTTTTGGCATTTCCAAATGCTTCCAAGACAGGATTCACTCATTTGATTTGATTTTGTAGAGTCCCCTGGGATACAGGTAAGAGAAATACAGCTGATGAAACTTTTCCCAGAATTCTGTAATATGGCAAGTCCTCCATACCCAGGTCAAACCTCATTCTTGTTTTGGTAACCAATAGACAAAAACTACTTCCAAATTTGGTGATGAAAGGTTATTTTGGAATGGTAACTCAAAAATAGATGGATGAGGGCTTCCCTGGTGGCACAGTGGTTGAGAGTCCGCCTACCGATGCAGGGGACACGGGTTCGTGCCCCGGTCCGGGAAGATCCCACATGCCGCGGAGCGGCTGGACCCATGAGCCATGGCCGCTGAGCCTGCGTGTCCGGAGCCTGTGCTCCACAACGGGAGAGGCCATAGCAGTGAGAGGCCCGCGTACCACAAAAAAAAGAAAAAAAAAAAAAGATGGATGAAAGATTGACAATATATGATGCCCCATGACTATATGTGGGAGTTCATTTACTTGCAATGCTTCTCTTTTGGTTGGCATTGGCCTGAGTAGGAAAAGAAAACTGGTATTTTACCAAAGTAAACAACAACAACAAATACCATAGCCTATTTCCAAACTTCATTCCATATATTCCCCCTCATTGCTAATCTGCCTCTCTTCCCATTCAATCCTCACACCTGGAAATTTATCCAAAAATAATACAGCAGATGCGGCATTATTAAATTACATTTTTGCTTGCTATTATTCCTAAGTAACCTAGAGGTTCATACCAAGCAGTGACTTGAAATGGTATTATTGGTCTTGAATTTGAATCATATTGGCTCAGGCTGATGGGCCAAAGCAGGTCACCTACACTGAGAAAGTCCTAATGACCACTTAGCACCTAAACTGCAACATAGCTTTGTTTTTTTCCAGTCAGCCTCAAAGATACATTTTATGGGGGGCATTTTATAGTATGTGGTATTTAAGAATTTATAGATTTACAAATACTATATTCCTTCTATGTATTATGGGTCTACTGTCCTTTAAAGAAATAAAAGGGCTATATAAGCAAACTTTTTCACAGAACTTTTATGTATTACGTATTGTGTTATGTATTATCACAGGGCTCAATGGTTAGACCAAACAAACAAATGCACACAAAACAACCTAAAATGTACACACAAATGAAGTAATATCTAGTGAATAATAGAATCCAATGATACCTAGAGAAATCGATCAAATTCAGGAATGTGGCGGTTGGAAAAGAAACTTTCCATGGTGTGGAAATTGGACTAGATTACTATTTTGATACACTTCTTATCTTGCAAATACAGCAGGAAACATCTAGGATCATACGGAAAAAGCAAAGCAGCAATGCCAGACATAGATGAGAGGCTCCAACAGCTCAGTAACTCATTGATTTTGAGTTTTGCTCAGCATTATCTAATCTTATTTTACATACCAACTCTCATGGTCTAGGTATCCTCAGATTATTACCATCAACCTGTTAATGGAGCTAAACAAAGTAAGCTAAAGCAAAAATTACCAAGGATTAAAATAATTAGAGGAAGAGAGAAGGTAAAGTTTTCAGAACGTAGAATGTGATTGCAGTTGAGTGTACATCCATTAGGCATTTGGGATTTGGTCCAGAAGTTAGGGGTAAAGGAAGCAGAGTTCTTTCTATTGGTACATATTTGAGGGATTCTGACAGCTCACAGCAGCTAAAGAAATACCACAAAGAAGATATTTCAATATTAAGAAATATCAAGAGTGGCCATTCAAGGCATTGGTAACCCTAGTTTTGGGGGAAGGTGGTTTGGATCTTAAGTAGCTAATTCTCAGAGGGTCCAAACAACAAAGATCAGGCCAGTAAATGCCCCTTGAAGCAGATCTGAAACAAATTCTGTAATTTAATGTTTTCGGATTATTGGTTCAGAGTACTTGATGATCCTCCCAAGAGGCAAAGGAAAAATGGGGAAAATGACTTTTCTATAATTTTTTAATTGTTCTGTGGTGCGGTTTCCTCCTTTCTCCCCATAAGTGATCGGGGCAGAGCCTCCATGATTAGCAGATAGGGCCACCCACCTTTTCTGCCAAGATTTATAAACACTTACTGGCTTTTCTTCGGATTCACCCGTGGTTGCTATGGTGGCAAAGTACTGGATAATATGACACAGTTCAATGACACAGCTAACTGGTTGAGATTATAAATGCAATGAAAGATAAATAATTTGAACCATATAAACTAAGGCAAGAGGGAAAGTTTTATAGAAAAGTGGAACTTAAGCGGGAACTTGAAGGAGATGCAGACATTTAGTTGTTTGGGAGAAGGAAAAGGACATCTCAGGCTGGAAAAACATCATGAGCAAAAATCTGGAGTAGGGAAAGATCAAAGACTTTATAAAAATAAGAAGCCTGTTCCTCATGGTCCTGTTAACAAAAAGCTGTAGAGTATCTTTGCTAATTAGAGATAGGTCTCCTCACCACCAACTGTTCAAGAGATTGTCACATATGAAGGCTACCATCATATGGCCAGGTCCCTCGGAAGAGAACCTACCAAATATTCTACCAGGAAGTTGAGCTTTAGATTTCCCTTTTACCTTTGATAATCAGCTAACTTTGTAATGTGGAGAGAACACAACGGTGAATTTACAGCCTCTCACCCAAAGCATCATAGGATCAAGGCCTGCCTTTATCTGCCTGAAACTCCAGAAAATAGTCTATCCTCTGCAAAGGGCTGAACTTTAACCACCCTTCTAGCTCTAAGATTCTGAGACCTATTATTTTTCTGGGGATGGCTGAAGCCAATGGACAGCCCAACACACGTGACAGCATCCTCACTGCATAGAAAGAGCAAGAATTTGAGCATTTGACTGCTTCTAGAGTCCCAGCCTCTCCCCTCAACCACCAGGCTGACAGTTCACCTGGCCAGCCAATGCTCTGCCTATCAAAATTAACATACAATATGGTATCAGTGAATCCTTTCCATCTTTCTTCTTCACTCCCTTTTCTTGTCCCTCTAAGCCTCACCATCTTTTAGTTCCCACTACTTAATGTACCTTGACCTGCCCCATTCTGGTTGCTCACAACAGCAAGTTATCTATTCTGTGGTCATACCCACTGGACTTTCAGTCTTTCCGCCCAGTTAGCCAGACCAGAGAACTTTGAAAATGATTATTTGGACAGGGAGCTCTCTTCATCAAGAAAATGATTAAGACCAGCATGTGCACCGCAGGTTCCAAAGGATCTTCTAAAATGTGAGGCAGCCTAGCTGGCACCATATTTGGCTAATCACTGACTAAAGTGTTATGACAATTTCCTATCTTACTCTTGCCTAGAATGTATTCGGTACCTAAAGAACAACAATTCAAAGGCAGTGAATTTATGTTTCATAGCCAGTGAAATGTAGGTGTCTGCTTCGATTGAAACACTCACTGCTGGCCAAAAAGAAAAAGCAAGGCAAACACTTCACGTGAAGAGTACAGACTGATTCTTTCGATCTACAAAAGAAAGGAAAATGTCAGATCATTCTTCTATCAGAGCTGCCATGTATTGGCACGAACTTATTCAAAATTTCCTTGGTTGCAGTTTGAAGTCAGACACAAGAAGGATTTGCTCTGTATACAGTTAGAAAAAATACCATTTCAATGGTACAAAGTAAAATAGATTTTCTCTTGACTCTATGTAGGCCAGTCATAAGATCATACAAATTCTATCACTCTCTCCTTGCTCCAAATACAAACGGTAAATGACGAATGGTTGACATATCGCTATTTTAAGCCTTTTATTAAGCCTGGTGTAATAATAGCGACAGAATAACCTCTTTGTGCCAGACATTCTAGCAGGTACTTTTTGTAATAAAAGCTGACATCTACAGGGGGCTCACTCTGGGCCAGACACTGGGCTGAGCACTTTCAAGGCATTATCTCACTTAATTTGATATGCAAGCTAATCGTCCTCATAACCCTAGGAGGTAGGCCCTATTTTGCTCACGTTTTATCCAGAAGGAAGCGGAGGCTTCAAGTGATTAGGCAACTATAAAGGCCATGCTCCGCTCCCAATGCCTACCTGCCTCTTAGTGACACGGAGAAAAAGGAGATCAGATATTTTTACCCTTCATTTTGTAGGGCAGCCACTTACTGTGAAGCATATCTTGAAAGGTATTATTGGCCACAGCGAAGATGTGAGGGGGAGCCTCTGATCGCCTCTTCCCTTTGTAGATGGCTGCCACTGCTCTGTGTTACTGGAAGCCACTTTTGAGGCTCACACAGGAGAGACCCGAATATATCTGACAGAAGATCAGAAAAGATTTCCAAAAACAGGTTAGGAATACTTCCAGATTTGTCAGCTCTTTCAATGTCAGGTAACATTTGCTCGAATATTTACTTATAAAGGAACTGAAAGAAAGAGAGCTTTTGGATTCTTGCACAGTAGGGACTTCTGATAGGAAGAGACAGAACCAGGTTAGAGTAACAAGGGGGCCTGGGATTACCTCTCCCCTGGGAGATCTGTCAACCACTAACTTGTCTGACACACACACACACACGCACACGCACACACACACACACACAACTTTTGAAGACAAGGAGGACGCTGACAGAAGCCTTGTTGATTTTGGTAACCCGCTCTCAGGGAACCTGTGCCTCAGCAAGATTAGGAACCTGATGCTTAAGGCACTGGGGTAATAGCTCATGTGGGTCACTCAAACCGTGGTGGCTGGACTGTGGCTCCCCAAAAGATATGTACACGTCTTAATCTCCAGAACCTGTGAACGGGATCTTATTTGGAAAAAGGATCTTTGCACGTGTAATTAAGGTAAGGACCTCAGGATGATATCTGGATGGGCCTTAAATCCAACAGCTAATCACCGTATAAGAGACACACAGAGGAGAAGGTGATGTGGAGATGGAGGCAAAGATTGGAGTGACGCGGCCACAGGGAATATGCCAAAAGCTACTAGAAACCGGCACAGGTAAGGAATGATTTTCCCTAGAGGTTCCAGAGGGAGTGTGACTGCTGAGTTTATTTGATCTTGGACTCCGGCCTCTAGAACTGTGACAGAATAAGTTTCTATTGTTTTAAGCCACCCTGTTTGCGGTAATTTTGTTATAGCATCTTAGGGAAACAAAGACAGTCACACCGTAAAACAGAGTGCCCAGGAGCAAGCTGGCTGCATGGCAAGGCTGCTAGAGCAATGGGTCCCAAATGCCATCATCTTTGCCTCATCTGCTCAGTGCAGCTCCTGCTGAATAGATTCTGAGTGAATTAAAGAAGCTGAGCAACCAATCATCACCTACTTAATGATGATGAAAAAAAATTATTCCATTTATTGAGCACTAACTAGGTAACAGGCACTGAACTACATGCTTTACATTCTTTTATTTATCCTCCAAGCTACCATGGAGAGACAGACATTATTATCCCACTTTACAGATAAGGTGACTTCGAGAAGAAAACTACTAGTGAGAAACAGAGGTGGCATTTGGACACGGGTCTATCATGCTCCAAGCCTCATGCCTTTACTTTAGGATGAAAACCTGTGGGAAGGGATATGAATACTGAGCAAATAAAATTGGGGAAACGCTAAGATAATGTCCCTTCCTGGTGGGCATTTCTCAAGGATTATTCTCATATGAGTATGCTTAAATTCAATATCTTTTTCACCCAAAAGAGGGCTGGGACATCGCCAATGTGATGCCAGCATTCTGTTTCAGTAGTGAAGCTTATACACGTACATAGATCATCCAATGGTTATAGCGCCTCTTCAGGGCATGCAGCACAGATGTTTCATTGAGGTGAGTCAGCATTGCCATGTCTTCAATCATTTCAAACTCTGGGGGATTCATCTGCTGGATTTCCTCCTCCTTGACACTCAGACTCTGCAGAGAGGAGAAAAATATAAGATATATTCCCCTATTTCTTCTATGCTCATTCATTTTTGCCATGCATTGGGAAGAATTTTCAAGGAGTTAAGAAAAAGGTGCCTCATTAGAGGATGGAGCCAGAGGAAGTTAAACCAACCTGTTTTTCCCAAGAATTCCTCCGACTCATGTTCTCTCCTTGCCCGAAGATAAAGTTTTTTAAAAGTGGTTTTGTTGAACCAAAATTTTCTAAATTGCAGTGCCCTGATCCTGTGGCTCCTCAGACTGAGATTGCCCCTGAGAGAACACACATTATATTGCTCATGATCTAGCCTGATCTAACCTTCCCTCGGCTCTGATTCTATTTTTCTCTCCTTTCGTTACCAACTTTAAGTATTACTCTCCACCCACTGGCTTTATTACCTTTGTTAATGTTACAAAGACCAAAGGTGATTGGAAGTGTAGTCACTTCTAACAGCAGGAGGAGGAAGCCTGGAGCCAGGGAGATGCTGGCCCCAGAGTGGGGCTGGGGGGAATGGGACCTCCATTAGATGGTGAAAGGTCAAGCAGAACAAAGCCACCCACCTTTAGACTCCTCTTTCTATATCATTAACTTGTTGCTTTCATGTTCTTCTTCCTATGATTTCTTTCATAGTTGTAACCACATTATATTTACAGATCATCATAAATACTGTTAAAAAGACAGCAGTTTTAAAAAATGTGCTCAGAAGAACAAACTTCTCATCTGGAGGCCTAATAAAATTGAAATGGACACAATCAAGACAGTGAAAAGACAACACACAGACTGGGAGAAAATAATTGAATCCCTTAGTTTCCTTATTTAAGACATTCTGAATTTTTCCCTTGCCTAAATATGTATATTCCTATTGATAAGGACCAAGTTCTGCCCTTAATTCCATTAATTAGTTATATAAAAATCTACCTAACTTGTGATTTTTTAAATGTACAGACACCATCAGAAGGCATATTAAGACATCATAAGTGGTAGTTTTTGAGTGGCCTCCAGAATTTTACAATTCAGATGGCAATGCTTTAGATCATAAATTGTCTAAATACAAAGATAAGGGCATGAAAAAGACAAACTTTCTTGATAATGATCGTACCTGTTTGTTTTAGGATGTGGCTTGTTATGGAGTCGGGAAGGGCAGAATTGGAAGGAGATTGGTGAATTGCATATGGGCAGGAAATGATCTGTAAAATCTATAATGGAGTGTTCATCCAAGTCAGGGCAGAAATAGGGCCCAATTCTCTGCCATGGAGCTGGCAGGCACGTGAGGTCAGTGATGCAAGGCAAAGGTTCTGAGAGTAGGCTGTCTGTACAATATTGCCCTGTTGCTCTGAATACCTTGGTGACAGGCAGAAGGGGTTGGGGACTGTTACAGTCTCACTACACATTCTCTCTATGACCTCTCACAGTCTAACTTATGCCCCAACACTTGACCTAAGCTTCTCTTTCAAAGGTCATAGGTGACCTCCTAATTCTGAAGTTCAAGGCTCTCTCCAAGCCCTAAATCTCTTTCTCTAGCGTTTGACATTACTGACCATTCTCCCATTTCTTGGTTCCTCTGACACTGTTCTATTTTTATTCAGATTATCCCGCTCTTTCCTGATCCTACAAACATAGCTTGCTTCACAGTTCCTAAGGTCATTATTTACTCCAAGATGCACCTTTAAAAAAGAACTTGAGGGCTTCCCTGGTGGCGCAGTAGTTGACAGTCCGCCTGCCGATGCAGGGCACACGGGTTCCTGCCCCAGTCCGGGAAGATCCCACATGCCGCGGAGAGGCTGGGCCCGTGAACCATGGCCGCTGAGCCTGCGCGTCCGGAGCCTGTGCTCCGCAACGGGAGAGGCCACAACAGTGAGAGGCCCGCATACCGCAAAAAAAAAAAAAAAGAAAAAAAAAAAGAACTTGAAATACGATAGAAGAAGTGGAAAAAGTTGTGCATTCTAGAGTCAATGAGCTTTACCACTGGCAGCCGGTTTACTCTGATTCTTCAATGTTCGTCATTACATCTTTGATAGTTAAGTGGAGGAGCTTCTTAAAGATTAATGAGTTTTCTAAAGTGTATCAGTGGCATCTCCTACCCCAGGTTTTTAACAAAACAATTGGAGAAAGGACACACCTAATTATTAAATTAAATAGAGAACTTAGTCACCAATGGGCTGAAATAAAGATTTCTTTACCTTTCCATCTGTTGTCTCAACAATTATTCTGTCATCATCTCCACCCCCTTTAATCTCAGCCTCAACATAAGCATTCTTCACATCATGAATCCAGCATTTCTTCTTCCCTACAGAGGGGAAAAAAATGGATATTTAACTACAGTCCCTGTAGGAAACGTACATTGGACACTTCCATACCGATGGACATGGTCTCATTTCTGCTAAGTCTGCTTGTTGACCTGGCATCACCAATATAGGAAGTTGCAAAGTTAGATAAGATCATGAACGCTCACCCTGAAGATAAACCTACATAAGGACTGTTTAGGAGCAAGAAGCGTTTCAGCAAGTGGAGATTGGGAACATTTTGCTACCAGACGGTTACCTGCAAAGCCTTACCCACCTCTCCCAATCCCCACACTTACCTCCCACTCACAGCCCCAGGTGCTTGGTGGTTGGCCTGGTGCTCTCACCCTTCCCAGCTCCCTCCAAAAAACTTCCCTCAGAAAGGTCTGGTTACAGCTAAGTGAAAATTTAGGTTAGTGGCCATGTCTGTCCGTCAGGGTTTCTTTAGACCTTATTTTTAATTTTGGAATGAAAGCCTGCTAAGAGAATTATACGGTAGACTTGGAGGGGGGAGAATTGAGGAGAGAGAATATGGATGATTGCTGTCATAGAGCATAACTGAGTCATATTATTTTTCCCCATATATTGTTTTTCTCTCCCCCTGCCTCCTCAACCCCATGTCTCACGCCTTAGCAAAGCAGCCCTCTACAAAGCAATGAACCAATAAGAGGCTTTGGGTGACACGAGCCAGAATTCTTCTGAACGTCTGAGGCAGCTTCTCTTGGCCTCCTGGGATGCTTCTCAACCCCTCTCCCACCTGAGGCAGATCTCTAGGGAAGATGAATAAGAAAGAGTCTCTTAAAGGAAAGTGAGTCTTACCAGAAGCTCACAGAAATCCCCGTTCACAGCTCCTCAGGTAGATGGGGGGAGGGGGCAAGGAGAGCATTTGGCTGGAAGAGGGAAAACCTGTGCCTAGGGCTGTGGGATGCACAGGGGAGACCCTACTGCAGCCACAGCACTGGTAGGTAGTGCCAACTCCATCCCACCTCCCCAACACATGAATCACAAAAGCTAGCAAGCCTCACTGCTGCAGGATGGGCAGCCTCGCCAGACCCTCTCCCCAGAGGTGGACGATAGGACTTGAGGACTGAGTGTGGAAGAAGGAGGTGAAGCAGGGCAGCACGCACCCCTCTTCCATCACACTTGTCTCTGAAAAGAATTTCACTGCTCACTACTTTCCTGCCATCACCACCTACACTGTGCTCTCTTTCCCTTTCCCTGGTTACAACCAATTCACCACTCAAACTGCTGGGCAAGAGGACTTTTGTATTCCTATCTGATTGATTTTGCATTTGCTTCTACTTGTTGTTTGCATTTTAAATACTGGTTTTAATTGTATTGATCATTTTGGGGTTTTTTTGCAAAAGCTAATTTGGCTTTGTGTTATGTCTATGAAAATAAGCTTGTTTTTGAAAAGCGCCCATTTGCATACATTGTGTGTGCTTAAGGTACTGCATTTTAAACCAAGTGTTATTACTTGAAAGAAACATGGGTACCACCTGGCACAGATTTCCCTTTTGTCATTTTTATTTTTTTTAGAAAAAGAACCTGGGAAGAGAGATTAACAGACTTGTCCACAGTCACATAGCTAATTAGTGACAGTCATTAGAATAATGACACTAGAAATTAGATCATTTACCTCCTAAATCAGAGCTTTTCCACTAAAGCATTCTTCCTCTATATTATATGCTGAGCTTTTTTCCCCTCCAGTTTTTCTCTCAGAAATTATGTTCATCACCTGCCTCATGATTAGCTCTTTCTTTTATCACCTCTGGAAGCAGTGGGAGAGAAGAATTTTTGGAAGCACTTACCTACTTGAGACCGAGTCCCAGAGAAGGATCGTTCTGAAGATGAAGTAAATAAACTCAGTCAACTTTTAATTCCTTGAATTCTCATGAATAATTGCAAGGATGGAAACATAGACAGCAATGGCTTTGATTCAGGCCACCTGGATTTTAGGCCTGGCTTTGCTAGTAACAAGATACAAGGCAATGCCTCAACTCTTTGGGCCTTAGTTTTCTCATCTGCAAGCTCAGGAGGTTCATCTCTATGATTTCATAGTTTCAGATGACTAAATATATTTTCCAGAATAAAGGTAACATGTGTTTATTGCAAAAAAGCTTTACAAGTAGAGAAATGTGTGAAGAAAAACATTTTAAAATAATCTCCCATAATGGAACAACTCAGAGATAACCACTGTTTATCTATCTGAAGCATTTTTTTCAAGTCTTTTTTTCTATGATATTAATCAAAATTGAAGGAATATTGTATCCAGTTTTGTAGTTATTTTAACCTGATGGTTTACTTGTTCTATAAAAATCACTTACATTTGCCTTGAAATGGTGTTTTGTTTCTATTTCTGAAAGCACACTTCCTCCCTGACACCCAGCAATTCTAGTTTTCTAGGTAGCATAGTAATGCATTGTGTTTATTTTTCACATTTATTGTCTTCTTTGATCCTCATGAAGGAAGGTAGGCAGAGAAAGCATATGTTCCCATTTGAAAGATAAGGAAACTGAGGCTCAGTAAGGTAAAGTGATGTGCTCTAATTAGCCAGAAAGCATCAAGAACAGGGAATTTGAACCCAAAACTACTTGCCAAATACTCTTATCACACAGCTTCCATTTGGCCTGAGTTCCAAAAAGCAGACTCCATTGTCTACTAGCCCAGGGGGATGAAAAACTTCTGCTGACTCTCCTCTTTGTGCTGTCAGTGCATTTCTATGAGGAAGGATTGTTTGACCAAAAAAAAAAAAAAAAAAAAATTAGAAATTATGTGGATTGTTATAGTTTAAGGAATTGTTTACAGTGCTGACTCTACTAAATGTATCATCCAATTATCTCGAATGCTTTGGCATTTTGATTTTCTCTCTGGTACCACTAGGATCTTGTCCCTCATTATCTAACTATTTGCGATAAGCTTCTGCATGACCAGTTCTGACCTCAGGGATAGTTCTGTTATTGTATTTGATTTGACGGATTATAATTAGCTACTCTAAAATCCAATCACAGTAATGACATCCAATGACTGGAAACTGGGAACTGATCCAGGACTGGTCTATGATGGAAATAGAATGTGCTACCTAACTGGCTTGAATTATAATTGGTCATATTAAAGTCTAATGTTGACTAATTCGGAGTACTGGAACAACTCTCAGTTGGGGTTTATGCTGTGCTGTTGAATACTTTTTGGAATTGAGATATATAGGTGGCTTGATGCTGGATCACACTGTGAAACTGACTGTAAGTCTCCAATTAACCAAAATTCAGAAGATGGCCATGCAGCCCAGACAAGTAAAGAAAGAGGGGGGAAATGTAACATTTATTTAGAGATTTTAATGTAGTACTCAGCCTTTATCTTACGGGTAAATCCTCATTAACCTTTGTCCTTGCCTATAACTGCTAAGAAATTACTCAGCAGGGTGAGAAAATCCCCCAATTATCTTCTGTTTAGTGTTGGCTGAGTGACCCTCCTGACCTAGGAGACAGCCAGGGGGCAAAGTTCCAGCATCAGCAAATCCTGAAGAGGGCCCAGGACAACTTCTGTTTCTCCCACCTTCCTGGAGCCTTTTCCTTCATTCTTCCTACCAGTGCACCAACCCCCCTGCAGTCTCAGCCCCCTCGCTCTCCTCTGCTATTTACCCACATGAAGAGGCTTCTGAGAAAGACTTTATCTGGGGCCATACCGGGGTGCTCCTTGAAAAGAAAACCTCTTGTAGGGCCCAGTAAGCAGGGCTTGGGCCTGGGTTGCCTCCCAGGCCTCCTGATCTTCCTTGCAAACTTCCATCTTTACCCTCCACACCCTGAGCTCCTCAACTGCTCAGTGGTTCATGGAGACAGATTGCACCCCAAGCAAATAAGTTAGGCTCCAGAACTGATGGCTTCTCTTCACTGTTCAGACAGTTGCCGCCTGGAAGCAGTAAAATAAAGTGAAGCCAGCAGGCGCCACAAGTCTGGCCATCGAAGGCCGTGGCCTGGAGCAGAAGCAGCTCAGCCTCACTTCTTCTGAGATAGGCCGCGGCCTCGCCAAGCTCTGACAGGTCCATCCTCCTTAAAGGGATCCACCACATCAGGCTGAGGCCTAAACGTGAGCCGAAAGGATTCACTCTGCAGAAGACGTGTAGGAAGGAACCAGGGGAAAGGAGACATCAGGCACTGAAGTGAGAAACTAGTCACCACAGATGGACCAACGAGGGTTAAGTCTTCTTTTTCACTACCTCTCTGCTGTGTCTCAAGTATATGACAAAACTGTACACAAGGAATCTTACTCTAGCAGGATCAACTTATCCACTAGTCACAGAAGGCCCAGTGCCTAGAGTCCATGATGCTTTTAAGGGCCCACAAAACTATTTTAATTTCTTTTAAAAGCAGAAGAAAAATATGAATATAATCTTGATGATATACAATAATGAAACCAGCCTGGATTCTGTTAATTGGTCTTTATACCAACACAGTTGTAAAATGCAATTTTTAATACTTTTTGTGAAGGAAGGGGCCCAGAAAGACAAAAGTGCCTACAGCCCATGAAAGTCATAATGCAACCTTAAAGAACAGAGCTCTGACCTGGGTGGGTGGCGGAATGGGGCAGACTGAGAAATGTCGAGCTGTGGACACCAGGGCCCTTGTAGGAGTGGAGGAAGGGCTTGCAGGTATCTAGGTGCATCCAGGTGGATGGAACATCGTAGGCAGATCATGGTGGCAAAGAGGGGAATGTTCAGCATTAGAAAGTAAAGGAATAAAAAGGTGAGTACTGCAGCAGAGATGAGTGTCTAGAGCAGATGGTATATGAAACTGCTGGCAGACAGATCTTTAGGAAGCTGTCCTGGGGCAGCACGTGCTGAAGGAGGGAAGCAGGCTGTGTGGTGAACGGAGTGAGTGGGTGTAAGGAGTTCATCAGCTCAAGCAAGGCAAGTTCCAGTCTTGGAGGGACTGAGTTCCCGGGCAAATTATCAGGGCTAAATTCATTGAGCATTCAGTCTGTACCAAACACTTTACTTATTTTATCTTTAATCTGCACACTTTACATTTGAAAATGAGAAGAAGAAATGAAATCTGGGCTATCACAATCCCAAATGAGAGGTCATTCTCTCCAATTGGACAGAAAAGGTCTTAGGCTTTTTCCTCTCCACTCAAGCTTGCACAGCAAGTCTTCTTAGCCCCATTTTATAGATGAGAAGGTAGAGAAGGACTTTCCAAGGTGGCTTAGCTCTGGGACCTCATGACTGAACAGCCCATTGTCTACCCTGTCCGGAATGAACTGCAATCGCTTTGTATTTCATACGTGGGTGGAAATTAACAAGCCTAATCATGTATTTTACTGCACTTAATCTATTCTTTGCTTCCTGGTGACTTGGGTGCATCCATGACAGCACCTCTGGGATCTAAGGAGTGCGGTTTAAAGCAAAGACTGATGGTCCAGGACAAGAGCTAATTTTATCTCTGCCAGAAAATAAGCACGTGACTTGTAGGAAATCACTTAATCTCTCTAGGTTCAGTTTCCCTCCCTACACAATGCAAGTCCCTGTAATCTATAGGGACATTTTTCAAGATAGAGAGAAGAAAAGTACTCATGAGAAGCACGTGAGCCAAAGCCCAGAGATGGGAAACGGAGTGACATTGCCCAGGAGAAAAAGATAAAATTGACCTTTCTGCAGGTGAGCAGTCAGATTTAGGATTTGTAATAATAATACTTCATAAGTATTTGAATAGTTAACATGGAGCTCGATGAAGAAAAGCTCTGAAAGTTAGGCAGAGAAACTTTGGAACAGACTATAGGAAACATCATAGACTCTGGGCAAGGACACGAGGGGAAGCAGTATTTTAGGAAAATGGCTCTGGCAGCATATTCAGGGTGAATTGGAACGGGGAGAAACCATAGTCAGGGAGACAAGTTGTGAGTCTGTATTTGTGAGAGAATTAAACCTTCTCCTCCTCTCACTACGTGTGACTTCCTGGTGACTTGTTCAATAGACAGTAGAGCTCAGGAAGTGTACTTTGATATGGAAGATATCCATAAGTTTGTGTGTGGGTGTGTGTGTGCGTGTGTACACATTTCCTGGAAAGATACCTAAGAAACGGGTATGTCTCTGGGGAACAGGATATGGGTGGGAGAAGGAGACAGTTATCCTACACTCTGTACAATTCTGGTCTGTTTCAATTTGTGGCATGTGCATGTACTTTCATATATAACAGATTTTTTAAAGTAGTTCTTATTATAACATCCAAGGATAAAGAGCTCACATCAAAATACAGAGCACACAGCTGTGTAAATCTCTTTCCTAGTCTGCACCACTTAGCATAATTAAAGGTGTAGAAAGCAGCCCTGGATAGGAGGAAACTGCATTGCCAGGAGTATAACTGTTTGGAGGTAGGTAACTGAGGCCAAGAGGATGACCTACATTAGTACCTTTGAAGTAACTACAAAGTGCAGATTACATGTATCCATTATTCACAGGGTACTTAGGCAACATTGCTCTCAGAAAGTTAGCCTCAGACAGAGGCCTTAGATACTTATGCATGTTCGTGGTACAGCCAAACAACTATTACAGTTCTGTTCTAGCACTCACTTTTTCACTTTCTCAGGGACTGAGTAAATAAGTATATAAACCACCATGCTTCCATTTACATTGACATGATAACAATTTCCAGAGTTAAATGTGTCTTGGTTACCTAGTAAAGACAAGGAGTGGGAAAGCCTTATGTGAAAGGGAGAGTTGACATGTGAACTTTTCACCTTGGCCTGGAAAGGCTCATACTGGTCAGAACCTAGGTGCCCTTGATAGGCGATAAGTTAACTGTCATGTGAGAAGTGACGCCAGTGTGGGCGACTGGCCATTCCAGGTGTCTGGGGACTGAAGCATTTCCCAGGACTTGGGACTTTCAGTGCTCAAATCAGGAAAGTCCCACACAAGCTGGAACAATTTGGTTACCCTCCTTTTAAGTCTAGAGCATTTAGTTATTTTTAAGAATAAAATCTCTAGTTTGGAAATTAGCTATTTTTATGCTGGTTGTATTTTCTGTGGTTCTCTCTCTCTCTCTCTCCAGGTATTTCGTCAATAGCTTTTTGAAAATGTCCATTTATTCTCTCATCCAACATGTACAAATTGCCCACCTACAACTGCCCACACTAGGCTTGGGGGCTACAGTAATGGGCAGGATAAATATGCTCTTTTCTCTCTTAGAGTAATAGACTGGGACTGGGTTGGACAGGGTCGGGAGAGGGAGTTCCTTCTGTCATGAATTACAGCTACACTTTAGGCAAATTTGAAGAGAAAAATCTTCATGCCCCCCCCCCCACCCGGGGAGGAATGGTGCTGGTCATGCAGCAGAGGTCAGAATGAGGGAGCCCAGGGGACGGTGGAAGCCAGGGGAAGAGGTGAGTTTGTACAGCTGTGACGCCCAGCTCACCACTCAGCTGAAACCTTAGGAGGGGTGATGATTTTCTTGACACGAGAGGCCTTTTCCTCACACTGTTCTTTCACAGGCTCCTTCTCTCCCCCAGCATCCTCTGCCTGCCTCTTCAATGGAAGGGTTCCCATGTTTGGAAATGAACGCTGCGAGTCATTTCCAATTTCTCCTTTTCTCTCATGCCCACATTCAATTGATCACCAAGTTCTCTTGATTCTATAATTCTCAGGTTCTTAGCCACCTTTAGCAGACACGGTTTGGAGTGTCCACTGAGCCCACACACTTCTCTGAGAAGTGCCTGCCTTCATACACAGAAAAGGAACCACAAACTGTCATGTCTGTAAGGTGACACTGGTCACTGGCCCAGCTGATTACACCAAGTCTGAGTACCCAATCCAATCAGGGACAATCACGGTGTCTTTTCCTGGAAGACAGATTTGAGACTTAGATGCCACTCTCATTCTGGGTCTTTTGCTTGAACTGAGTGGTGCAGGCTTGGGGGTTGAGGTGGGCATTGTGGTGTGGTCACGTGGTGCCACATGCATGGTAATCAGCAGAAGCATCAACAGAGAGGGAATCATAAGAATGAGGAGAAGCAGCCATAAAGAGATGAGGAAAGAGAGAGAAAAAGAGATTGCTTGCCTGTGTTCCAAATAGCTTTCCCGGTTACAGACCTCTTGAGACCTAGATTCAATTCCTGCCTTTGGCTTTCAAAAAATCTTTCAATAACCTTCCAATAAATCCCTATTCCTTTCCCCTAAACTCAGCTTTAAATGGTCTTAAGTGAGTTTCTGGTTTTGCCATCAACATATCCTTAACGAAGACGTTATGTCCCAGTCTCTGTACTAATACAGGTTCTTATTTTACCTCCTAAGATGTTGTGAAGATTATATATAAATAAAAGTCAGCACAGTGTCTGGTGCATTGTAAAACTTCAATCAATGTTAACTACTCTTATTACTATTCACAAGCACTTGTTCAGGCTTTGAATGCTAACTTGATTAGTGAATCTGAAATGTGTAAAACTGTAATAGAGGACAATACCTTGGGGAAGTAGGGAGGGGAGATGGAAATTCACAAAGTGGCAGTTGTAGTTGGGTGGATGCAGGTGAAACAACGGGATCATTTACTTGGGCAGTGCTCTATCCTGGGAGGTCACGTTGACTCTAGTCCTCTCACTGATGACCACACTGAATCCATCACAGGGCAATCTTACCTTTTTCAATCAGGGCCAGACAATACATTTCTGGAGGGAGGAGACACAGAGAGTGTCTCCTTTGAAATCCTCACCACCTTGGCATTTTAGTGCTTTTACTGTAAGCAGAAATTCAATCGAAGCCTATTAAGTAAATTGTTAAAAGAGTTAAAGTCTTTTCACGTTAGCAACCTCAACAGTTTTCAAGTTGGTTTCCTCATAATTGATTAGATTCAATTGAGTTCTTCATCAAGTTAGGTTATTATGCATGTTTACTTTCAAGGGCTTCCACTGCTCGGAAACCGTGATGCAAGTAATAAGAAGAAATAGTAATATTCCTCTGAGTAAACAAACACTAAGAATCTCTTGACAAAGCCTCTTCCATTATTAAAATTGGAGACAAAGTGCCTGAAAACGAGAATGGATTTATCCAGATGTCAACAGAGGAAGGGGAGAATTATCAAGCACTTAAATGATTCCCTAAAAGCTGGAACGTGTGTCTCAAGGCAGAAGTGAAATACTTTTACTTACAAGGCCCAGGGAATGCCACAAACCTGGGGAAATGCTGCAAGATGCTCTTAATTAGTGGCATGACTGGGGAGACAAGCGATGCCGAGATCTAATATTCATGCTGCTGGGATAATCTGTTACGTGCTTCAACTCAGCAAGATTTACTCAGTAGAAAATTGCTAATCGCTTCATCTTTTTGCATAAATCCACCCCCCCTTAACCAGCTATAATACCTACATTTTATTTATTTATATGCTGATTAGCTTTCTAAAAAAATCAGGGACTTTAAGCAAGTTTATCTCCTTAGGAGAGAAATGTTAAAATATCGAGTTGAATTGAATTACAAATCAAGCAGATCGCAGAAATCATTGATTCTTTGGAGGACTCGTTTCAAAGGGTGATGATGATTATGACCCCACGTCTCCAGGCAATCCAGTGCACACTCGCCACTCTGCCCCCCTCCTCCTGGTCTCTCCCCAGCCCACCACCTCCATCACGCCACAGAAACTCTTCTTTCTAATGATCTAAAGACAAATCCTAATGGTGCTTTTTGGTCTCTAATCCTACTCCCTGGTTCTGGGATACCTTCCTCTTTCTGTTCTCTTCCCCTGTGTCCATTGACTAATCAAAGACCCATCCCCAACCAACATAGTGCTTATCAGTGACATTCCCCTTGAGATCCCTCCTTCCACTGGTGCCCCTCTCCCAGCTTCTGGGGCCCCTTCTATCCTGTCCAACACCACCTTGCCACCTTGTCCTACTCCTTCCTGTCTCCCCACCTTGGATCAAAACTCTGATTCTCTGTACTCAGCTATTTGCTATTTACCCAAAGAAAAAATTCTGATTAAATTCTGTCATGCATTCATTTTTGAGTACGCCCTCTTAGGCTCTGTGGGTTAAAGGAGCAATAAGACCTCAAGAAGTTCCCATCCTATCTGGGGCTGGGCTACAGAGATGTGTATCAGCTCTTAGAAGCTCAAATGAGAACTGCTAGGATAGAGCTGTACACAGGGTGATACAGGTCATGGAGGCATGACTCTCTCACTTATAATTGTATTTTAAAAATAAAAGTTTGCACTCAAAGGAAAGAATCTCATATGCCCCTGAAATGATACCTGTGGATTCAGTAGCAACGCTATTTTATAAGTGCAAATAGTAGTTACCATTTCTGAGGATTTATTGTACACCAGGCACTGGGTTACGTGCTTTACATATATTAACTCTTTTAAATCTCACAGCAGTTCTATGAGGGACATATAAATAACCCACATTTTATAAAGATGCACACTTGGAGAGGTAGCAAGTGATGTCTCTGGTTTGGAAACGGGATACATGAGAATCATCCTTGATTCCTATTTCTCCCTTCACCTTCATATCCAATCATTTGCCAAGCTCTGCTGACTCATTATCTAAATATTGATCAGAACCATCTGTATTTTTCTATTTCCCCTCCAGCACCTTGATCAAGGCCATTATCATTTCTCTCTTGGCTTATGACTTTACTCTCTGAATTGGTCTCTTGACAGTAGCCAATCCAGAGTGAAGCTGCATATACAGAAACACAATCATATTACTATCTTATTTAAAACCTTTCCATGTTTGTTACTAGAGATAAAGTCCAAAATGTTAACAGGGCCTGCAGAGCCCTCCACCCGCTGGCCCGCCCATCGTCCCCATCCTGTCTCCCTTACTCTCATTGCAGACTTGACCTGGCTGGTGCATTCCTGGTGAGCACCAAGAGTGTCTCTGACCTCTGGGCATTCACACATGAGGTGAATTCTGGCTGGAACCTTCAGTCTTGCCCCTCTCCCTCTGGCTAGTTCCTCTTTACCCTTTGGGTCTCCATTAAGCAACCTTTCTACAGGAACATGTTCTCTAGGCTGTGTCCCTCTTAGATATGTTCTTAGATCCCTTTAATACGTGTATCATGGTAATCTTCATTCTATATTGTTACTATTATTTAATTGTCTAGCTTCTTAACTAAATGTAAGCTATCTTAGGGCAGGGACTAGGTCTGCTCCATTCAGAGCAGACTCCAGTCATTTGCACGGAGTAGGGCCTTAATAAACGCTTAGGGAATGAACCAACAAGCAAATTAGACCCACCAGTCTGACTCCTCAGTTCACGCTCCTAAGTGTGATGCTGTACAGCATCCTGGCTGAACTCCAGCTTAAGGAGGGATCATGTTAGTGGTTAGAAAAGCATCACTACCCCATTCTCTACTTTGGATGAGAAATGAAAATCTAGGTCTATGGTTAAAAGGAGTATGATGAAGATAAAAGTCAACTGGTTGATTATATCAAGAAAACTGAACTTGCAGGGAAAGTTTTAAATAAGTAGCTTATTTTTTAAAGAAAAGTATTTGTTAAGAAATCTGTATTCTATTATTCCAAAATTTTTGAATCCATGGACTTCTAGAACTAAAAGTTTTTTATTATTAGCTATCTTAATGCTCCATAATTTATAGGTGAGCATAAAAGGTACCAGCAAAGGGCTTCCCTGGTGGTGCAGTGGTTGAGAGTCCGCCTGCCGATGCAGGGGACACGGGTTCGTGTCCCGATCTGGGAAGATCCCACATGCTGCGGAGCGGCTGGGCCCATGAGCCATGGCCACTGAGCCTGCGCGTCCGGAGCCTGTGCTCCGCAACGGGAGAGGCCACAACAGTGAGAGGCCCACGTACCACAAAAAAAAAAAAAAAAGAAAAGGTACCAGCAAATAAACAATTGTCCCAAGTTTAACAGGCAATGACAGTGGAGCCAGGCTGAAAGTATGGACAGTTTTGAGCAGAGTTTAGAAAAAACTACTCATGATAGATCTATGAAGAGGAGCTGAAAAAAACTAAGATTAGGGGCTGTATCTTTGTGCTTCAGAGTTGAAGGCAAATATATTCTCCCATAATACACTAGTTATAACCACACTCAGAGAGTAAATATTAGATAGAATAGAACATTGTCACGATCTAGTAAAATATTCCTTATGGTCAGTGACCCATAATCGGCATAACAGCTTAACACCGAGTTTAGAATTGCTGGTGCTATTATTCAGCCCAAATGATATGCATTAAATATTTTAGTAATTCTAAAAGGTGATGTATAATATAAATCAAAGGTATTATTTGTATTATTCTCATTGATTTTGTATTTTTCTAAATGATATGTTCTTAATCCAGGATAATTAGATGAGTTTCGACTAAGTACAGTTATAATCAACATCTTCACATGATTGATATTCAAAGATGTACTCCTCTAAAATAAAACTGGAGTATTATGTATTCTAGTTCAATTAAATTAAACAAATACTTTTTGAACACCCAATAAGTGCCAAAAATTGGCAAAATACTAGGGATACCTGAATAATTAATACATGGCTTCTGGTCTCAAGCTTTAAATCTAGTAGGAGATAAGACTTGTCAACAAATTGTTTCCAGCGTAAGTGCAATAAGGGACATACATTTGCTAAGAGATTATAATGAAAATAAAACAAATTGTTAAAATTCTTACCTCAGAAGGATTCCATTCAATAAACACATTGAGTTTTTTGTTTTCTCCTTAAAATATTTCATTTCATGTAATGAATAACCCCCAAGGTAAAAATATCAGTAAAAATAGCAAATTGTCTTTCGTGCCTGTCATTCAATGTACTGGTGGAAAACAGAGAGATAAAAACCTACCTTGAAGAGAGCAAAGGAAATGAGTAGACCAGTGCTGAATCAAGACTTTATACACTTTTGTAAAGGTCAATAGTGACAACTTCAGACAATTTTGCCACTGTTTCCAAATTTGTCTACTGGTTTTTGAGAAGTTGACCCCATGGATCTGGATTTGGCACCCAAAATGTCTCTGAAGCAAGGGTGTAGGATGCCAGAAAACTACTCCATTTCTATAACCAAAATCCGCAGACTAATTTAACTCATTCTTTAAATGCTTGCTGCATAGTAGGATTAGACAATATTAATAAGAGAAGCAGCAACACCCCTCTGGTGACATCAATTTTGGAGTCTTGGGGTCTAATGCTACCTCTCCCAGTGATTTTGAACAATCAAGTTAAGGGTCTCAACATTTTCCACGTTGGCAAGTTAACAGTTAACAATAGTTGTCTACTATTTATTTAGACCATTCTACCAATACTAAGAAAGAACACATATTAATGATTTACTATGTTCCAAGCACTGTTCTAAGTACTTTGCATATATGAATGCATATAACAACACTAAAAAGTAGGACTTTTATTATTCCCACTTTACAAATGAGAAAATAGAGGCAGAGGTGATAAGTTAGTAATTTTTGGAGACAAGATTTGAGCCTAGAATTTGGGGCTTCAAAATCTATTCTTGTAACCATTATGATATACAAATATTCACTCATAATTCTGACAATGTTCTTTAATATCTTCCCCCAAAAATGTAATTCTAGAAAGTGTCCTTTCTATCCAAGGAAATATATTGCTATCTTCTTCCAATTGCCAGAACATTTTCTTTTGCTGCGGTTGCTAGGTAAAGCAAACAGCTGATTGCTATAAAGCTAAAAACAGCTAGACAAAGCCTTGGCTTTGAATCACTTTTCCAGGACTTGAAAGCCTTTTGCGAAACCTGAAAATGTCTCCCCGGAGCAAAGGAGTTTCTGAACTATGTTTAAAATAACTTGGGAAGTGATGTAAAAATGTGGAATTCTCTGAGGTTATAGGAAACAGCTCATGCAATCAGTTCTCAGCACTGTTGGGCCAGTTCTGCATAACTTTTCACCCAAACCAATTAATTCACCACTTTCCGTTGAGGAAAAAAGAAGAGAGTCGAGAGATACATATGCTGAAGCCTATGACAGCAGTGTTACGGGCAGAAATGGGCTAGTAATAAATGCTGAAGCAAGTACTGCATAATTATAGCTAATCAGTTATGCTAAAGTGAGCCAATATGGCAGCCTAATTGAGATGATCGTTGTTGCTTCTTACAGGAATGCAATTTAATTAGAATGAGTACACTGACATCAGTAACCTCACAGAATCCCAGGCAATATGAGATAAGCAAGAGAAGTATCACCCTGGCTGGCTTTCAGTCTGTAGGAAATGGACATTGAAGCTGTCTACTTGGCCTATGGGATACTGGAAGTCATTTTTTCTGTGTTTAGGGCTTGAGAAAACGGGTGTGTTATTGTGTTTGGACATTTAAAGAAGAATCAATCCAGATAAAGCAGACAAAAGAGTTTAACGTGCATTTCAAGGAGCTCTGAGTTTTCAAAATTCCAAAAGCAGAAGAAACTAACCAGATTGGATTTTCAGAGGGGTCTAATTTGGAATAAATAAGAGGCAGCTATTAAGAGTCATAAACCTGTTTCCATTGTGAATAGTCAGGAGGAGAGATGGGTTCCTGTGGACTCTGAGGGCAGGTGGTGGGGAGGAAGAGGAGGGGTACATGCTGAGCGACAGGGAGTGTTTTGGTTCAGTCTATTGAAAAAAAAAATCTCAAGAAAAGGCAGGATCAAGGAGTAGCTGATGTGGCCTAGCTGGCATTTGGTAGCTGACCAACCTACAGGGTAGATAGGCAAAATAGCTCTGGATATTAAAATGTGGCCTCTGATATCTTCTGATAATTCCAGGAGAGTGAGGCAGGGTTACTCATTCTCTGGCTTAAATAGAGAATGGGGATCAAAACAAAAGCCTTCTTGTAAAGTTGTGTCTTAAAAAAATAAAACAGGTGAGAGCTAAATTTTGTCAACAGCTGCTATATTCAAATAATCAAATCCCGCACATAATTGACTGGACAATAATATTAAAGTCATTATGTATTCCTAACAGAGAAGCACCTTTGAAGATTTGCTGTATATTGATGACCAGAAGTCATTCTAGTTAAAATGTAGTTGATCAAGCACTCTAATACACAGACCCAAAAGTCAAATCTCAAATCTTAGTATAATAATTGTGAAGACAAAATGTTTTGCAACATTGACTGCACAGATGTTACTACCATTTGAGAGCCAAATAATTCACATGATGTTGCTTTGAATCACAATTTATTACAAGTAATTCTTTCTGTTTTTAACTTAGATGGAAGGGTCAATATCATAAAAGATGTTACAGTATGTTAGTGAATGGAGGAAGGGAGAGAGGAGTTTGCTGCCGATTTAAAAGAAGAAAAAAAACAGCACTATCAAATCCTCTCCCTTCCAGGGTGCCCATCTTTTTCCCCTCCCAACTCTATCGGTGCGATTTGAGGATGAGCACATTTGTCAAAGGACTTGATGTGTGGATGTAAAGTGATGCTTTCATCTTTGTTAGAAAATAAGATCATAGGTTTATGAGGAGGATAATTGTTAAAGAAGTGTGTGGTATTTAAATGAGAATGAGTTACAAAAGTATCATAGTGTATTTAAAAATTACTTGATGTGGGCTTCTCTGGCGGTGCAGTGGTTGAGAGTCCGCCTGCGGATGCAGGGGACGCCAGTTCGTGACCCAGTCCGGGAGGATCCCACATGCCGTGGAGCGGCTGGGCCCGTAAGCCATGGCCTCTGAGCCTGCGCGTCCGGAGCCTGTGCTCCGCAATGGGAGAGGCCACAACAGTGAGAGGCCCGCGGGAATAGTGGCTATCTCTGTGTAGTCGGATTATGGATTCTTTAAAAAATTATTTTGCAGCTCCATATTTTCTTTTTTAAAAAATTTATTTATTTAATTTATTTATTTTTGGCTGCATTGGGTCTTCATTGTGGTGCGCTGGCTTCTCGTTGCGGTGGCTTCTTTGGTTGCAGAGCCCTGGCTCTAGGTACCCGGGCTTCAGGAGTTGTGGCCTGCGGGCTCTGGAGTGCAGGCTCCGTAGTTGTGGCACATGGGCTTAGTTGCTCCGTGGCATGTGGGATCTTCCCGGACCAGGGCTCAAACCCGTGTCCCCTGCATTGGCAGGTGGATTCTTAACCACTGTGCCACCAGGGAAGCCCTATATTTTCTAATCTATAATAAACATGCATTTTTTAATATCGTTATTGGAGTATAATTGCTTTACAATGGTGTGTTAGTTTCTGTTGTACAACAAAGTGAATCAGCTATAAGTATATACATATATCCCCATATCCCCTCCCTCTTGAGACTCCCTCCCATCTTCCCTATCCCACCCCTCTAGGTCGTCACAAAGCATCGAGTTGATCTCCCTGTGCTATGTAGCTACTTCCCACTAGCCGTCCATTTTACATTTGGTAGTGTATATATGTCAATGCCACTCTGTCACTTCGTCCCAGCTTCCCCTCCCCCACCCGTGTCCTCAAGTCCGTTCTCTACGTCTGCATCTTTATTCCTGCCCTGCCACTAGGTTCATCAGTATAAACATGCATTTTTGTGTAATAAAAATTTATCTTAGGGCTTCCCTGGTGGCGCAGTGGTTGAGGGTCCGCCTGCCGATGCAGGGGACACGGGTTCGTGCCCCGGTCTGGGAGGATCCCACATGCCGCGGAGCGGCTGGGCCCGTGAGCCATGGCCGCTGGGCCTGCGCGTCCGGAGCCTGTGCTCCGCGACGGGAGAGGCCACAGCGGTGAGAGGCCCGCGTACCACCAAAAAAAAAAAAAAAAAAAAAAATTTATCTTAAAATAAGATGCTGGTCAGTATTTCTGGATGTAAATTAGGGTCATAATTGAGTGTATGTCTTTATATATTCACATATATAATATATACTATATGCTTATACATATATAATTAACATATAAATAAGTCAAACATATTATACACCTTTTTTTTTTTTTTTGGTTTGCCTTTGGCCTCTTGCCGTAATCTGTATCAGAGTTTACAGTTTCTTATACTTCCACTCACATCTTCCTTGCTTTCCCCCCTACCCCACACATGACCCAGGTTAACAATTTAGAATTCATCCTTTGATACTTTCCTCCATGCTGAAATGCTCACATAGGTATGCAAACACATCACACATTGCTCTTGGTTGTTTAACAAAATGAGATCAATTATATATAGGTCTCTAGGTCTTACTTTCCTCACTCAATAATGTCATTGAAAACCTGTCAAACCAACCACAGGAACTCTAATTCATTTTAATGGCTGTATGATATTCTATGGTGTAGATGTACCATAATTTATTCAGCAGTTCCCCTATTGAAGTTTCTAGATTTTTTTTGCCACCATGAAAAATATTGTGATTGGCATCTTTGTATGTGTGTCATTACTCAAAGTTTTATTACTTTGGGAAAGTGTCTCAGGAGTGGGAATATTAAGTTAGAGAAAATGCATTTAAAATTTTAATAGATATTGTCAGATTGCTTTCCAAAAAGGCAGTAACACTTAACAATTTCACCTGCCATGTATGAAAGTACACTTTTTCCTGCATTACTGACAGTAATTGCATTCTCATTCTTTTTAATTTTTGACAATCCAATAAGTGTAAAGTAATATCTCATCTTAACTTTAATTTCATTTCCCAGTTTATTAAAGAAATTGAGCATCTTTTCAAAAGCTTATCAGTCATTTGAATTGATTTTTGTCTGAGTTGTTTATTCTGCCTATTTATTTTGCCTATTTTCCTATGGGGGTGTTTCATTTTTCTTTTCAATTTGCAGCTGTTCTTTGTACATTTTGTATGCCAGTCCTTTGCCATCTGTATTATCTGTTTAATTTACCAAATAATTTGTCTCCTGAATTTGTTTGTGGTAAGAGTTGTATTATATTTTGATACAGTTAAATATACCTATCTTTTCTTTTTATAACTAAGAATATTTATTTGTCTAGCTTTGGAGGATTATAAATGGTTATATTTAGCCAGTATTTCTTGGTAGTCCCAGTATTAGGTGCCAAGGCGAACGACAACAATAACAAAATTGCCTTTTGCAAATGGACAATTTGGGAACAGAAAACTCCAAAATAACAACTTAAATAAGACAGAAGTTTATTTCTGTCATAAAGTGAAGTTAAGAAGGACTTAATCCAGAGCTTGGATGTATACTCCACTGTAAGGGATCAAGTTTCTTCTTTCTTGATGATCTATTGTGCATGGCTTCTATTCCCCATGTCAGCTCATGACTCAAAATTCTGTTGGCGATCCAGCCATTTCATCCATTTCCAGTCCAGAAGAAAGAAGAAGGAAAAAAGCGCCAAGCCCTTTAAAGATTTTTCTCAGAAATTGTCCACCATTTCCATTTACACCACATTAACATCACATTAAGAACTTAATGACACTTAATTGCAAAGGATGCTTACATTTCCCTGGTCACTAGTGAAGACAGACTACGAAACAGTCTTTACTTCAGGTGGCTTCTTGCTCAGCTAAAAACCGGGGGTTTCAATATTTTGGAAGATGACTAAAGCTTACCACAAGAGACCTTCAAAACAATAATTAGTCAAGAGACTTTGAGACTAATGATTTTGGGGAAAATATATCTTTTATGAAGGCTTTATACTACTCTAAATAGATAAATAAATGATGAGTAAATACATTAATGAATTCACTTCTAATATTTTTCCAGAGCTCACTTACTTTCCCTAACCTCTCTCTTCCAACACAACCACTCTCCAGTCATCTTCTTCTCTAGCCAAGTGGCAACAGACATTTTATAGCAGATGATGCCCACTTATTTGGAAAATTGTTATCAACCAAAAGTGACCGGACACCACTGAATAAAAAAGTGACTTTTTTTTTTCCCTATCCATTGCTCTGGTTCATCAATTGCCTGATGCTCTCAAGAATCTGGAAACTTCCTTCATGAGGCTGGTAAAAAGGATCGAAGAAAGAAGAATACATTAATACATATTACTTGCAATCACTCACACATGTTTTCTCCAATGGAAGCATCTAGCTGACACCTGGTCATAAACTCCAGCCCATCTGGTCTACATCACAAACCCTAAGCCTTGATTTTATGAAAACTTGTCATGTATGTGACTGAGGAAAGAGATGAGGACTAGACTTATCTGATGCACTTGTCTCAGAAAAAAAAGAATTTGAAAACAGATCACATGCAGTGGGTTAAAATTCATTTACATTATCTGTAACTAATTCATCTTGAAGAGCTCTCAACTATGTTCTCACACCTTAATACTTAATATTAAGTATTAATATAATACTAGAATATATTACTATGCTATACTATAATAAATTAATATATAAAGTATTAATATAATACTTAATATTTCTAATTGGGGAGTCCAAAAGGTATCCTGCTAGAAGTGGCTCTTAAAATTTAGCGTCTAGGGCTTCCCTGGTGGCGCAGTGGTTGAGAGGCCGCCTGCCGATGCAGGGGACACGGGTTTGTGCGCCGGTCCGGGAAGATCCCGCGTGACGCGGAGTGGCTGGGCCCGTGAGCCGTGGCCAGTGAGCCTGCGCGTCCGGAGCCTGTGCTCCGCAACGGGAGAGGCCACAGCAGTGAGAGGCCCGCGTACCGCAAAAAAAAAAAAAAAAAAAGACCAGGCTCACTTAACCCTGCTCTGGTGACTTAGACACTGGCACACATAGTACGCCTCCAGACTCCAAGAGAGGAAAGTCTTCCCCCCAGGGCTCCCCGTCCCAGCACAGATCTACATGGAAATATCCTTTACTACCTCCCACTGCAAAGGACTCTCAGCTGTAGAGGCTATGTTTTACGAGACAATTTATGTTATTCTAGGTAGCTTCTCATTTTTAAAAAAATCATCACCCGTCCCACCCCCAAGTAATGTCTAGAATGAATTTCCACCATTCCTATTTTGTGTTGACCATGTCTCAGAACTTCTCAGTATCTACACTAGTCAGGCCAATTTGGGGTTTGACAAATATGTCACCATAGACAAAATCTTGTTTTGGTTTATCAGAAGAGCCTAGAGGTTAAGCAGTAGGCTCTGAAGTCAGGCTGCCTGAGTGTGAATTCCAACTCCACTCTTACCTAACAAGGTGACACTGAGCAAGTTCCTGAGTTTTCTCATCCATATTATGCCTACATCTTAAGGTTTTTATTTTAAATAAAATTATATCTATAAAGTCCTCAGAACAGTACATGGAAGAGAGAAGGTATTCAGTGGGTGGCAATAATTATTATAAAAGAACTGTAACTACATTGGGGCACATAGGAGTAGAATTTATTCAGTTTCTCACTAATTAAGAATGGCCATATCCTGGCAAGACTAATAGGCAGGTATATAATGAATTTCTTTGGATCTTCAACTTCTTGCAATAGTCTTCGTGGTGAAACAGGTTGAGCTCACAGACACATTAAAACCAGGGATAATGGCTGTGACTTTCTGCACTCAGTCAAACAACATGGTAAGGAATTTTGTCCTTAAAGAGCAATGACCCAATTTAGGAGGTTGAGCATATGTCTCAATTCATTTCAAAAGCACTAAACTCACACTGAGTGTGGCAGGAAGATCTAAGCTCCTATAAGACTCTGTGCTCTGGGTACTGTTATCATCTCCTGTTTATAGGGAAGGAATCAAGCCTTGGGGAGGGAGTGACTGCACAAGGTCACAGTGTTAATATCCAGCAGGACCAGTACTCAAAGTCAGGCAGGCTGACACCAGAGGCCATGATCTTCACCCTTCTGGCCCTTTGTCTCTGGGTTGGTCCCAGAGACAACTATTTTCAGTAAATAATTAGATTCATGCAGCTTTGGTGTCAGTGGAAAGAGAGACGGTGACATGACATACTCCGTCCTACCAGGTACAGAGAACAGACCTGGAGTGCTGGAAAATTTCAGCACCACGACCCTTGGTGTCTGAGAAAAGGAAAGTGAGAAGTTGTGTGTTGCTGGATTGGACACAGAGCACACAGAATAAAATCACATGGAATGTTTTACCATCTGTCTGGATTTTTTAAAAGTAGGCTGATTACACTTATAATGTCATCTCATGATTACTCAGAAGTTACATCATAGCCTATTTTTATTCTGTCATATAGTAATTTGTGTGCTGCAAATTAAGACTAGCAAGAATAAAACTCCAGGCTCCTGCTGTCAGGCTATTCAACATTTTCTTAGACAGATTACAAACATATGTTGAATATCCACTCACTGCCCAGTCTTGGTGCTAAGCTTTTGGGAAAAATGTAAAAATATCAGACACAGTTCCCATCTTAAAAGAGCACATGATCATATTGGTAAGATGAGGTAAATGCAACTAAAATTATTAGACCAAAATAGAGGATCAGATAAGAGGAAGGTAGCCAGGAAGATGGTGTTGCAGTGACAGCATGGGAAAACCTGTGGATAAAGAGGTGGAGACATACAAGCTGTATTTAGTCATTCTGCCTGCAACATGACAATACACTTGAAATTCATACTGAGGGCAGATTGTGGAGGGCTTTGGCTATCTGGCTAAGGAGTTTAGATTTTACTCTAGATTTTAAAAATATTCTTTTAAAGGCCAAATACATTTTTCAAACTAACTACAATGTAAGCATCTTGACTGAAACTTCTGTATTTAGCAAGATGGAGAGATGGAGTAGATTTACCCTCTTATCTAAAACAGCTAAAAATATTCACAGGAGATGTGATACAACGGTTTACTAGTCATTATTCAACAAGCAAGGAAGGGCAATGATCCTTTAGAGATGAAACAGACAAGGTGAGCCCCATGACAGCCCCAGGTGACTGCTTGGAGAGTTGCCAGGCCAGGGCATAGGGAGTTTTCAGCCATCTCCCTGAGTTAAGGAGATGGACCTGGGAGTCTGAAGTGACCAGGGTGGCTAGGGTTCATAGAACGGAGCATTGGAAAGGAGAGAGCTGCTCAGAGAGGGAGTTCTGGGTACCTTCAGAGGATCTTCCCCAAGTCCTCAGCTGAGTAGTGATCAGTACATTCCTGTGAAGAAAGAACCACCCTAAAGGACCAGAGGAGAATTGTCAGAGTCCACCAGAAATAGTTCCTGTTTCCCCAAGTCAGAGTGGAAAATCTCACACTTCATGGGAAATCAGGAAGAATATTCAAAAAAGTTTTGCCTCAATAGCGGGGAAAATTTGCCCAAGACTAAGCACTGTGCTAGTACTTCCTATAAAGCTTCAAAATCTGAATTGAAAGGGTCAGTTTCCAAGTAACTCAACTGCATACCAGAAAAAAAGCTCAAAAATATTTATAGGAATACAAATATGTCCAACACCCAATAAACTAAAATTCTGGCATCCAGTTAAAAAATTACCAGGCATTCAAAGAAGCAGGAAAATACAGCTTAAAATGAGAACAAAAAAATCAATCAAAACTGACCTAGAAATGACATGGATGATAGAATTAGTAGATAAGAACATTGAAACAGTTACCAAACTGTATTCCATATATTCAAGAAACTAGTAGAAATATTGAACATGATATATAGAGCAAGAAATCATTGCTCTGGTCATTGCTCTGGTCATTAATGCTAATGACCTAAATCATGTGTTTCAGTGAAGCCCAGTTTGAGAATTATTGCTCTGGGCTATCGGAAGCCATTGAAGACTTTTCAGCAAAGTTTGACATGAAAATAATGAAATGAAAATATTTTAGGAAGATTGAATTGATAGTGAGATTCAGGATGGAACTGACGGGGAAACTAGGAGCAAAGAATTTAGGCAGGAGATAACTGTAATAATATAGCAGGGAAATGATATTTTGGCCTAAAAGAATAGAGGTGAAAATAGAGGTAGGGAATGGTTTCTTATTTTATTTATTTATTTTTAGTTTACATTTTGTTATTAAGGCCACCTAGTGTGCCTGGCAGTTTGTCCATTTGAAGGGAAGGATCAGTGGGGCTGTCTCTTAGGCTGATGACTTCAGAAGTCTGCAGGATAGCATTCAAGCCCATTTTGATAAACTTAGAGCTACACTAGGTATCCTGGAACAATGTCAAAAAAAAAAAGGCATTATCTTTGAAATTTCATGAAAACTGGGTCTTCTTTTTAGAAATAAGAAACAGAATAATTCATATGGTGTATGAAGGTTAATATTGTAATGGTACTTCGTTTTAAGTATAGGCTGGTTAATTGACTGGGGTAAAACTTTGTGACAAGCCAAGTTATGAAGGAAGAGACATGGATTTAAGCAGAAGTTTTATGCACAAAAGACACTGAGAAGGAAAGAAGCAACTTAGGAAATGGAAGGTGGTGAATTAATGACTAAAAGCAGTGCTAATAGCAATGGAATTCAAGCCACGTGAATAATTTTAAATTTTCTAGTAGTCACATTAAAAAAGGTGAAGATAGGGCTTGCCTGGTGGCGCAGTGGTTGAGAGTCCGCCTGCCGATGCAGGGGACACGGGTTCGTGCCCCAGTCCGGGAGGATCCCACGTGCCGCGGAGCGGCTGGGCCAGTGAGCCATGGCCGCTGAGCCTGTGCGTCCGGAGCCTGTGCTCTGCAACGGGAGAGGCCACAACTGTGACAGGCCCGTGAACCGCACAACAAAACAAACAAAAACAAACAAACAAAAAAACACGTGAAGATAAACAGGTGAATTTAATTTTATTAATTAAACAGGTAATGTTTTATTTAAATCCACATATCCAAAATATGTGGACAATCTAAAAATGATTGAGAAATTTTACATTGTTTTAATATGAAGATACACACATTAATCTAGTGTGTATTTCACCCTTATAACACAACTCAGTTTAGACGAGTCACATTTCAAGTGCTTAGTAGCTGCACGTGCCTAGTAGCTCTTATATTCAGCAGCGGAGCCCATGATCATCAGGCAGCCAGCATTTCTCTCTTCTCCAGTTCTTTTTTTCCACCTCTAATTCTTTCAAGCATTTATTAAGTGCAAAAGACTTCCCTTACTCAGGTAGATTTTGGTATCTCAAAGCACTATGCACAGTCAGACACACTGCATAGAATAGAGTCCCATAACAAGTATTTTTGTGGAAGTGGTCTCTAGTTACTGCTTGTAGAAATAAAGGAGGGAATGAATAGAGCAAAGCTCCACGTGATTGTAATCCAGGGTCAAGGTAATAACCGTGCATGTGGAGGAAAGTAAGGATAAGAATACAGGCAATTTGGTTCTGCTTTCTGCTCTAATTTTGCACCCTTGGAATAATTACTTAACGTCTCTAAGTTTCAAGTTTATATGTATAAAGAAACATGCAAAAACACTTGGAAAATATAAAATGATGTAAAAACAAAGTAGTAATATTAATTTTCTCAATTACAGGGCATTTTATTTACAAAAAAAGTTAAGTGAGTCTCAGTTGGAAGGAATGTAAGGGAAGCAAATATTACCTCCATTTTACTGAGAGGAAGGTGTGGTGGGACACTGCACAGGGCCTGATCTGCGTTAGGCTGATAGCGAGTCTCTCTCCAGATGCCAGCACCCTTGGCCATTCCCACCGTGCCCAGAGAAGTTAGGCAATTCACCTAAATCAACAAGCTGGTGTCAGGAATTGCATTTACATATTCTGCTTCCCAGTCCTCAACCCCCTTCTCCCAACTCTTCTACACTCCTTCCCCAAGGATGTGGACTTGAGATGTGACCAAAGAAATAAAAAGACTGTATCACAGAGAAGGAATTCCTGATGCCATAGAGGCAAAGACATGAAAACTGAAAAATAACTCAGATTTGATAGGGAGCTCCTCCCTCACCTTAGAATAAGCAATTTCAAGGGAGCAATCAAAAGGAAGGGAAACTTATGTATGAGACAAAATTTTGTTTTGGCTGATTTGTTCTTCCTAGTCTCTATATATCTTTTGTGACTGTGCTTTAATTCAACTCAGGTGTAGCAAAACAATAAAACATTTCAGAGGCCTTTTTTTTTTTTTTCCTTCTCATGAGTTTTGAGCAGGACAGGCAAAATGGACAAGACTGTTTCATCTGGAGAACAGGATACCCTAGAGAAGGTCCCAACAGCAGGCATGAGAAAGAAGTTCAGGCAGAAGTAACGGCCAGAATTTCAGAGAAGTCTGGTACATGAGGAGGGTTAAGAAAAACTGATAGGGACAGAGTAAAGGCCAAAGTAGGAGATTAAATAGTTAATCCCACTAGGGGATTGTAAGTATAAAAAAGTTTGGGAAACCCCTGTAAGTTAATGATCACTCAAGAAAGCAGGTTTGCTTAACCATAAAACCTAGCACGCTTGCTTAGCCACAAAACCGTGCAACAGAAGCATGAGACATGTCTCAAAACAATAAAACAATGGTGAAATGAGATCCACATCCTGCCCAGTGAGGTCAGTAACTTAATGATTCCTAGGACATGCTTCTCTGTGTGCACTAAAAACAAAAATCTAAGGAAAAGGTGACATTATACTGAAACCTGAGATGACTTACCATATTTTAGTATATGTTACAACCTTTTTGCTCATTTCCACTGTGCCATGACAGTCCCAGTTTGACCATGTAGGGACAAGAAAACTCCCCTGCCCGACATGGAGGGGGAGGAGAAGCTGATGAAGGAAGCTTGATGTCTACTCAAGAATGAGGAAGAAGGTGGTCTTCTACCCCCTCCACTTTTCCTTTGATTAGAAAACTGTAGCCCACTAAGTTCTGGGGGTGGCACTCCCTTGCTCTCCCGCTTGTATCTCTCACAAGTGTCTTATACTAATAAATTCTTTCCTTACCTGTCACTCTGCCTCTCGCTGAATTCTTTCTGTGCCGAGACAGAAGAACCTACACTCTACCAAGTCCTGAGATGCATTCTGCTGGTTTCAAAACAGTACTGAGTTTATGTTCAGAGAACCCAACTGCATATCATTGTTGATTACTTACTAGCTCAGGGACCCAGGGCAATTTATTTAATCCTTCTGAGCCTTAGAGTCTCTGTAATTAAATTAAACTGAAGTACTATCACCAGGCTCACCTGAACATTTCTGATGATCAAAGAAGAGAATGTATAAAAAATAAGAGTGGTTTGTCAAAGGTAAGGCCCTACACAGGTGTTGGTTATGATGATCTGATCGTCCAGTGGCAGATACACTTGATTCCTTACAGCATAGGGCAGGGAGTCAGATTATGGGAGAGAGTCAGGTTGTACTTCTTGGAAGACCTGGACAGTAGACAAGGCCCCAGTCATGAAGGAGTTAGGGTTCTATATAGGAAACCAGAACACAGGTGGCAGGTTAGGAATCCATTTATTAGAACTTCATTTTAACGTAGGATTTAATTAAAAGATTAAAGCCTGCTTAGTAGAATCTGGACACCTGATTAGAGCTAGAGCTTCATCCTGCAGGGTTTTTAAAATGGTTCTCGATCAAAGCCAGAACTGACCTCAAATTGTTGGGTGGAGCTGAAACTATAGATGGAGAGAGACCATGCCTTCCTAGATTTGGTGGTAGAGAAATACTAGATAGAGAGCCAAGTAGATCTTTATTATAAGCATTAAAAAAAAATCACTTACTCTGAAAACGATAGCTCATTAATATGAGAAGCTTTCTGAAAGGTTCCTGTTTTTTATTCATGGGTTACTACCAGAGCATTTCTTGCCATTAATCCAAGGAGTCCAGTGAAATATATGATCCTTCTCCAGCTGCTGCACAAATGATCACACTGCTCAGTAAGAGAATACTAATGAGATGCCTAGGTTCTTTAAGAAAGCTGAATGATAGTAATCATCAAAGCATACATCAGAAAATTCCAGTTGCATATGAAGATAAAGCAAATGTCAGGTGTATTAATTCATTTAACTTGCAAATAGAAAATTAGACCAGTCTATTTGATAATACATTATCTTCCAATAGGTTTATCCTTAGAAGGATGCTTGATAAAAATGCTATTAAACCAATGACATCCAAAACTAAATTAAAATCATGTGGTCTTCCATTAGTTCCCCCCCACTCAAAAAAAGTAAAGTATTCAATTATTATCAAACCAGAAAGTGGTTTAACTTTCTCACTTAATTTTTGTTAAAAATTCATGTGTTAAGAAATACTGATTATTAATTATTCTTTTTACATATTGTTCCTAAAATTTAAAGAGATTTGTACAAGAAATCATTAAAGAGATGAGAAGAAAAC